>NW_027476844.1:0-130777 GCF_051020955.1 Megalopta genalis
CATGGATTTGAAGCTAACTCGTTTGTTTCGCATGCAGTTGTAGCTAAATAATGTATATCACAAGTATTTGTAGCTAAACCATTTGTTTCGCATGGATTTGAATCTACGCCTTCTACATCGCATTGATTTGAAGCTAAATCATTTGTGTCGCATGGAATTGAAGCTACCTCGTTTGTTCCTCCTGCTTTTGAAGCTATATCACTTATATCGCATGGATTTGAAGCTGAACCTACTACATCGCATTCATTTGAAGCTAAATCTTGTATATCGCATGGACTTGAAGCTAAACCTTCTACATCGCATTGATTTGAAGATAAATCGTGTGTTTCGCATAGATTTGAAGCTAACTCGTTAGGTTCGCATGCAGTTGTAGCTAAATAATGTATATCACAAGTATTTGTAGCTAAACCAATTGTTTCGAATGGATTTGATGCTACGCCTTCTACTTCGCATTGATTTGAAGCTAAATCATTTGTTTCGCATAGAATTGAAGCTACCACGTTTGTTCCTCCTGCTTTTGAAGCTATATCACTTATATCGCAAGGATTTGAAGCTGAACCTATTACATCGCATTGATTTGAAGCTAAATCTTGTACATCGCATGGATTTGAAGCAAACTATCTACATCGCATTGATTTGAAGCTTAATCATGTGTATCGCATGGATTTGAAGCTAAATCTTGTGAATCGCATGGATTTGAAGCTAAACCTACTACATCGCATTGATTTGAAGCTAAATCATGTATATAGCATGGAATTGAAGGTATCTCGTTTGTTTCGCATGCAGTTGTATCTAAATAATGTATATCACAAGTATTTGTAGCTAAACCATTTGTGTCGCATGGATTTGAATCTAAGCCTTGCCCTTCGAATTGATTTGAAGTTAAATCATTAGTTTCGCTTGGAATTGAAGCCACCTCGTTTGTTCCTCCAGCTTTTGAAGCTATATCACTTATATCGCAAGTATTTGAAGCTAAATCATATGTGTCGCATGGATTTGAAGCTGAACCTTCTACATCGCACTGATTTGAAGCTAAATCTTGTGTATCGCATGGATTTGAAGCTAAACCTTCTACATCACATTGATTTGCATCTGAATCATGTGTTTAGAATGGATTTGAAGCTAACTCGTTCGTTTCACATGCAGTTGTAGCTAACTAATGTATATCACAAGTATTTGTAGCTAAACCATTCGTTTTGCATGGATTTGAAGCTAACTCGTGAGGTTCGCATGCAGTTGTAGCTAAATAATGTATATCACAAGCATTTGTAGCTAAACCATTTGTTTCGCATGGATTTGAAGCTACGCCTTCTACATCGCATTGATTTGAAGCTAAATCATTTGTTTCGCATGGAATTGAAGCTACCTCGTTTGTTCCTCCTGCTTTTGAAGCTATATCACTTATATCGCATGGATTTGAAGCTGAACCTACTACATCGCATTGATTTGAAGCTAAATCTTGTACATCGCATGGATTTGAAGCAAACTATCTACATCGCATTGATTTGAAGCTTAATCATGTGTATCGCATGGATTTGAAGCTAAACCTTCTACATCACATTGATTTGCAGCTAAATCATGAGTTTCGCATGGATTTGAAGCTAACTCGTTCGTTTCGCATGCAGTTGTAGCTAAATAATGTATATCGCAAGTATTTGTAGCTAAACCATTTGTATTGCATGGATTTGAAGCTAATACTTCTAGTTCGCATTCATTTGAAGCTAAATCATTTGTTACGCATGGATTTGAATCTAAGCCTTGTCCTTCGAATTGATTTGAAGCTAAATCACGTGTTACGCTTGGATTTGAGGCTAAACCTTCTACATCGCATTGATTTGAATCTAAATCATGTTTCTCGCATGGAATTGAAGCTATCTCTTTTGTTCCTACAGCTTTTGAAGCTATATCACTTATATCGCAAGTATTTGAAGCTAAATCATATGTGTCGAATGGATTTGAAGCTGAACCTAATACATCGCATTGATTTGAAGCTAAATCTTGTGAATCGCATGGATTTGAAGCTAAACCTACTACATCGCATTGATTTGAAGCTAAATCATGTATATAGCATGGAATTGAAGGTATCTCGTTTGTTTCGCATGCAGTTGTATCTAAATAATGTATATCACAAGTATTTGTAGCTAAACCATTTGTTTTGCATGGATTTGAAGCTAACTCGTTATTTTCTCATGCGGTTGTAGCTAAATAATGTATATCACAAGTATTTGTAGCTAAACCATTTGTTTCGCATGGATTTGAAGCTACGCCTTCTACATCGCATTGATTTGAAGCTAAATCATTTGTTTCGCATGGAATTGAAGCTACCTCGTTTGTTCCTCCTGCTTTTGAAGCTATATCACTTATATCGCATGGATTTGAAGCTGAACCTACTACATCGCATTGATTTGCAGCTAAATCTTGTGTATCGCATGGATCTGAAGCTAAGCCTTCTACTTCGCATTGATTTGAAGTTAAATCATTTGTTTCGCATGGAATTGAAGCATCCTCGTTTGTTCCTCCAGCTTTTGAAGATATACCACTTATATCGCAAGTATTTGAAGCTAAATCATATGTGTCGCATGGATTTGAAGCTGAACCTACTACATCGCATTGATTTGAAGCTAAATCTTGTGTATCGCATGGATTTGAAGCTAAACCTTCTACATCACATTGATTAGCAGCTATATCATGTGTTTCGCATGGATTTGAAGCTAACTCGTTCGTTTTGCCTGCAGTTGAATCTACATCACTTATATCGCAAGTGTTTGAGGATAAATCATGTGTATCGCATGGATGTTTAAGCTAACTCGTTTGAATAGTCTGCATTTGAAGCTATATCACTTATACCCCAAGTGTTTGAAGCTAAATCATTTGTTTCGCGTGAATTTGAAGCTAAACCTTCTACATCGCATTGGTTAGAAGCTAAATCATGTGTTTCGCATGGATTTGAAGCTAACTCGTTCGTTCCGCATGCAGTTAAATCTAAATAACGTATATCACAAGTATTTGAAGCTAAACAATTTGATTCGCATGGATTTGAAGCTAAGCCTTCTACTTCGCATTAATTGGAAGATAAATCACGTGTTTTGCATGGATTTCAAGCTAAACCTTCTACATCGCATTGATTTGAAGCTAAATCATGTGTTTGGCATTGATTTGAAGCTAACTCGTTTGTTTCGCATGCAGTTGTAGCTAAATAATGTATATCACAAGTATTTGTAGCTAAACCATTTGTTTTGCATGGATTTGAAGCTAAGCCTTCTACTTCGCATTCATTTGAAGCTAAATCATTAGTTTCGCTTGGAATTGAAGCCACCTCGTTTGTTCCTCCAGCTTTTGAAGCTATATCACTTATATCGCAAGTATTTGAAGCTAAATCATATGTGTCGCATGGATTTGAAGCTGAACCTTCTACATCGCATTGATTTGAAGCTAAATCTTGTGTATCGCATGGATTTGAAGCTAAACCTTCTACATCACATTGATTTGCATCTGAATCATGTGTTTCGAATGGATTTGAAGCTACGCCTTCTACTTCGCATTGATTTGAAGCTAAATCATTTGTTTCGCATAGAATTGAAGCTACCTCGTTTGTTCCTCCTGCTTTTGAAGCTATATCACTTATATCGCATGGATTTGAAGCTGAACCTACTACATCGCATTCATTTGAAGCTAAATCTTGTGTATCGCATGGATTTGAAGCTACGTCTTCTACATCGCATTGATTTGAAGCTAAATCATGTATATAGCATGGAATTGAAGGTATCTCGTTTGTTTCGCATGCAGTTGTATCTAAATAATGTATATCACAAGTATTTGTAGCTAAACCATTTGTTTTGCATGGATTTGAAGCTAACTCGTTATTTTCTCACGCGGTTGTAGCTAAATAATGTATATCACAAGTATTTGTAGCTAAACCATTTGTTTCGCATGGATTTGAAGCTACGCCTTCTACATCGCATTGATTTGAAGCTAAATCATTTGTTTCGCATGGAATTGAAGCTACCTCGTTTGTTCCTCCTGCTTTTGAAGCTATATCACTTATATCGCATGGATTTGAAGCTGAACCTACTACATCGCATTGATTTGAAGCTAAATCTTGTGTATCGCATGGATCTGAAGCTAAGCCTTCTACTTCGCATTGATTTGAAGTTAAATCATTTGTTTCGCATGGAATTGAAGCATCCTCGTTTGTTCCTCCAGCTTTTGAAGCTATACCACTTATATCGCAAGTATTTGAAGCTAAATCATATGTGTCGCATGGATTTCAAGCTGAACCTACTACATCGCATTGATTTGAAGCTAAATCTTGTGTATCGCATGGATTTGAAGCTAAACCTTCTACATCACATTGATTAGCAGCTATATCATGTGTTTCGCATGGATTTGAAGCTAACTCGTTCGTTTTGCCTGCAGTTGAATCTACATCACTTATATCGCAAGTGTTTGAGGATAAATCATGTGTATCGCATGGATGTTTAAGCTAACTCGTTTGAATAGTCTGCATTTGAAGCTATATCACTTATACCCCAAGAGTTTGAAGCTAAATCATTTGTTTCGCGTGAATTTGAAGCTAAACCTTCTACATCGCATTTGTTAGAAGCTAAATCATGTGTTTCGCATGGATTTGAAGCTCACTCGTTCGTTCCGCATGCAGTTAAATCTAAATAACGTATATCACAAGTATTTGAAGCTAAACCATTTGATTCGCATGGATTTGAAGCTAAGCCTTCTACTTCGCACTGATTTGCAGCTAAATAATGTGTTTTGCATGGATTTGAAGCTACCTCGTTCGTTTTGCTTGCAGTTGAATCTACATCACTTATATCGCAAGTATTTGAAGCTAAATCATATGTGTCGCATGGATTTGAAGCTGAACCTACTACATCGCATTGACTTGAAGCTAAATCTTGTGTATGGCATGGATTTGAAGCTAAACCTTCTACATCGCATTGACTTGAAGCTAAATCTTGTGTATGGCATGGATTTGAAGCTAAACCTTCTACATCGCATTGATTTGAAGCTAAATCATGTGTATCGCATGGATTTGAAGCTAGCTCGTTAGTTTCGCGTGCAGTTGTAGCTAAATAATGTATATCACAAGTATTTGTAGCTAAACCATTTGTTTCGCATGGATTTGAAGCTACGCCTTCCATTTCGCATTGATTTGAATTTAAATCATTTTTTTCGCATGGAATTGAAGCTACCTCGTTTGTTCCTCCTGCTTTTGAAGCTATATCACTTATATCGCATGGATATGAAGCTGAACCTACTACATCGCATTGATTTGAAGCTAAATCTTGTGTGTCGCATGGATCTGAAGCTAAGCCTTCTACTTCGCATTGATTTGAAGTTAAATCATTTGTTTCGCATGGAATTGAAGCTTCCTCGTTTGTTCCTCCAGCTTTTGAAGCTATATCACTTATAACGCAAGTATTTGAAGATAAATCATATGTGTCGCATGGATTTGAATTTGAACCTCCTAGAACGCATGGATTTAAAGCTGAACCTACTACATCGCATTGATTTGAAGCTAAATCATGTGTTTCGTTTGGATTTGAAGCTAAACCTTCTACATCGCATTGATTTGAAGCTAAATCATGTGTCTCGCATGGAATTGAAGCTACCTCGTATGTTCCTACAGCTTTTGAAGCTATATCACTTATATCGCAAGTATTTGAAGCTAAATCAAATGTGTCGCATGGGTTTGAAGCTGAACCTTCTACATCGCATTGATTTGAAGCTAAATCTTGTGTATCGCATGGATTTGAAGCTAAACCTTCTACATCACATTGATTTGCAGCTAAATCATGTGTTTCGCATGGATTTGAAGCTAACTCGTTCGTTTCGCCTCCATTTGAAACTATGTCACTTATATCGCAAGTATTTAAAGCTAAATCATATGTGTCGCATGGATTTGAAGCTGAACCTAATACATCGCATTGATTTGAAGCTAAATCTTGTGTATCGCATGGATTTGAAGCTAAACCTTCTACATCGCATTTATTTGAAGCTAAACCTTCTATATTCCATTGATTTGAAGCTAAACCATCTACCTCTTATAGATTTGAAGCAAACCTTCTACATCGCATTGATTTGAAAATAAATCGTGTGTTTCGCATGGATTTGAAGCTATCTCGTTAGTTTCGCATGCAGTTGTAGCTAATTATGTATATCACAAGTATTTGTAGCTAAACCATTTCTTTCGCATGGATTTGAAGCTACGCCTTCTACTTCGCATTGATTTGAAGCTAAATCATTTGTTTCGCATAGAATTGAAGCTACCTCGTTTGTTCCTCCTGCTTTTGAAGCTATATCACTTATATCGCATGGATTTGAAGCTGAACCTACTACATCGCATTCATTTGAAGCTAAATCTTGTGTATCGCATGGATTTGAAGCTACGTCTTCTACATCGCATTGATTTGAAGCTAAATCATTTGTTTCTCATGGAATTGAAGCAACCTCGTTTGTTCCTCCTGCTTTTGAAGCTATATCACTTATATCGCATGGATTTGAAGCTGAACCTACTACATCGCATTCATTTGAAGCTAAATCTTGTGTATCGCATGGACTTGAAGCTAAACCTTCTACATCGCATTGATTTGAAGATAAATCGTGTGTTTCGCATAGATTTGAAGCTAACTCGTTAGGTTCGCATGTAGTTGTAGCTAAATAATGTATATCACAAGTATTTGTAGCTAAACCAATTGTTTCGAATGGATTTGATGCTACGCCTTCTACTTCGCATTGATTTGAAGCTAAATCATTTGTTTCGCATAGAATTGAAGCTACCACGTTTGTTCCTCCTGCTTTTGAAGCTATATCACTTATATCGCAAGGATTTGAAGCTGAACCTACTACATCGCATTGATTTGAAGCTAAATCTTGTATATCGCATGGATTTGAAGCAAACTATCTACATCGCATTGATTTGAAGCTTAATCTTGTGTATCGCATGGATTTGAAGCTAAACCTTCTACATCACATTGATTTGCAGCTAAATCATGAGTTTCGCATGGATTTGAAGCTAACTCGTTTGTTTCGCATGCAGTTGTAGCTAAATAATGTATATCACAAGTATTTGTAGCTAAACCATTTGTTTCGCATGGATTTGAATCTACGCCTTCTACATCGCATTGATTTGAAGCTAAATCATTTGTGTCGCATGGAATTGAAGCTACCTCGTTTGTTCCTCCTGCTTTTGAAGCTATATCACTTATATCGCATGGATTTGAAGCTGAACCTACTACATCGCATTCATTTGAAGCTAAATCTTGTATATCGCATGGACTTGAAGCTAAACCTTCTACATCGCATTGATTTGAAGATAAATCGTGTGTTTCGCATAGATTTGAAGCTAACTCGTTAGGTTCGCATGCAGTTGTAGCTAAATAATGTATATCACAAGTATTTGTAGCTAAACCAATTGTTTCGAATGGATTTGATGCTACGCCTTCTACTTCGCATTGATTTGAAGCTAAATCATTTGTTTCGCATAGAATTGAAGCTACCACGTTTGTTCCTCCTGCTTTTGAAGCTATATCACTTATATCGCAAGGATTTGAAGCTGAACCCACTACATCGCATTGATTTGAAGCTAAATCTTGTACATCGCATGGATTTGAAGCAAACTATCTACATCGCATTGATTTGAAGCTTAATCATGTGTATCGCATGGATTTGAAGCTAAATCTTGTGAATCGCATGGATTTGAAGCTAAACCTACTACATCGCATTGATTTGAAGCTAAATCATGTATATAGCATGGAATTGAAGGTATCTCGTTTGTTTCGCATGCAGTTGTATCTAAATAATGTATATCACAAGTATTTGTAGCTAAACCATTTGTTTCGCATGGATTTGAATCTAAGCCTTGCCCTTCGAATTGATTTGAAGTTAAATCATGTGTTTCGTATGGATTTGAAGCTAAACCTTCTACATCGCAATGATTGGAAGCTAAATCTTGAGTATGGCATGGATTTGAAGCTAAACCTTCTACATCGCATTGATTTGAAGCTGAATCATGTGTATCGCATGGATTTGAAGCTAACTCGTTTGTTTCGCATGCAGTTGTAGCTAAATAATGTATATCACAAGTATTTGTAGCTAAACCATTTGTTTTGCATGGATTTGAAGCTAAGCCTTCTACTTCGCATTCATTTGAAGCTAAATCATTAGTTTCGCTTGGAATTGAAGCCACCTCGTTTGTTCCTCCAGCTTTTGAAGCTATATCACTTATATCGCAAGTATTTGAAGCTAAATCATATGTGTCGCATGGATTTGAAGCTGAACCTTCTACATCGCACTGATTTGAAGCTAAATCTTGTGTATCGCATGGATTTGAAGCTAAACCTTCTACATCACATTGATTTGCATCTGAATCATGTGTTTCGAATGGATTTGAAGCTAACTCGTTCGTTTCACATGCAGTTGTAGCTAACTAATGTATATCACAAGTATTTGTAGCTAAACCATTTGTTTTGCATGGATTTGAAGCTAACTCGTTAGGTTCGCATGCAGTTGTAGCTAAATAATGTATATCACAAGCATTTGTAGCTAAACCATTTGGTTCGCATGGATTTGAAGCTACGCCTTCTACATCGCATTGATTTGAAGCTAAATCATTTGTTTCGCATGGAATTGAAGCTACCTCGTTTGTTCCTCCTGCTTTTGAAGCTATATCACTTATATCGCATGGATTTGAAGCTGAACCTACTACATCGCATTGTTTTGAAGCTAAATCTTGTACATCGCATGGATTTGAAGCAAACTATCTACATCGCATTGATTTGAAGCTTAATCATGTGTATCGCATGGATTTGAAGCTAAACCTTCTACATCACATTGATTTGCAGCTAAATCATGAGTATCGCATGGATTTGAAGCTAACTCGTTCGTTTCGCATGCAGTTGTAGCTAAATAATGTATATCGCAAGTATTTGTAGCTAAACCATTTGTATTGCATGGATTTGAAGCTAATACTTCTAGTTCGCATTCATTTGAAGCTAAATCATTTGTTACGCATGGATTTGAATCTAAGCCTTGTCCTTCGAATTGATTTGAAGCTAAATCACGTGTTACGCTTGGATTTGAGGCTAAACCTTCTACATCGCATTGATTTGAATCTAAATCATGTTTCTCGCATGGAATTGAAGCTATCTCTTTTGTTCCTACAGCTTTTGAAGCTATATCACTTATATCGCAAGTATTTGAAGCTAAATCATATGTGTCGAATGGATTTGAAGCTGAACCTAATACATCGCTTTGATTTGAAGCTAAATCTTGTGAATCGCATGGATTTGAAGCTAAACCTACTACATCGCATTGATTTGAAGCTAAATCATGTATATAGCATGGAATTGAAGGTATCTCGTTTGTTTCGCATGCAGTTGTATCTAAATAATGTATATCACAAGTATTTGTAGCTAAACCATTTGTTTTGCATGGATTTGAAGCTAACTCGTTATTTTCTCATGCGGTTGTAGCTAAATAATGTATATCACAAGTATTTGTAGCTAAACCATTTGTTTCGCATGGATTTGAAGCTACGCCTTCTACATCGCATTGATTTGAAGCTAAATCATTTGTTTCGCATGGAATTGAAGCTACCTCGTTTGTTCCTCCTGCTTTTGAAGCTATATCACTTATATCGCATGGATTTGAAGCTGAACCTACTACATCGCATTGATTTGCAGCTAAATCTTGTGTATCGCATGGATCTGAAGCTAAGCCTTCTACTTCGCATTGATTTGAAGTTAAATCATTTGTTTCGCATGGAATTGAAGCATCCTCGTTTGTTCCTCCAGCTTTTGAAGATATACCACTTATATCGCAAGTATTTGAAGCTAAATCATATGTGTCGCATGGATTTGAAGCTGAACCTACTACATCGCATTGATTTGAAGCTAAATCTTGTGTATCGCATGGATTTGAAGCTAAACCTTCTACATCACATTGATTAGCAGCTATATCATGTGTTTCGCATGGATTTGAAGCTAACTCGTTCGTTTTGCCTGCAGTTGAATCTACATCACTTATATCGCAAGTGTTTGAGGATAAATCATGTGTATCGCATGGATGTTTAAGCTAACTCGTTTGAATAGTCTGCATTTGAAGCTATATCACTTATACCCCAAGTGTTTGAAGCTAAATCATTTGTTTCGCGTGAATTTGAAGCTAAACCTTCTACATCGCATTGGTTAGAAGCTAAATCATGTGTTTCGCATGGATTTGAAGCTAACTCGTTCGTTCCGCATGCAGTTAAATCTAAATAACGTACATCACAAGTATTTGAAGCTAAACAATTTGATTCGCATGGATTTGAAGCTAAGCCTTCTACTTCGCATTAATTGGAAGATAAATCACGTGTTTTGCATGGATTTCAAGCTAAACCTTCTACATCGCATTGATTTGAAGCTAAATCATGTGTTTGGCATTGATTTGAAGCTAACTCGTTTGTTTCGCATGCAGTTGTAGCTAAATAATGTATATCACAAGTATTTGTAGCTAAACCATTTGTTTTGCATGGATTTGAAGCTAAGCCTTCTACTTCGCATTCATTTGAAGCTAAATCATTAGTTTCGCTTGGAATTGAAGCCACCTCGTTTGTTCCTCCAGCTTTTGAAGCTATATCACTTATATCGCAAGTATTTGAAGCTAAATCATATGTGTCGCATGGATTTGAAGCTGAACCTTCTACATCGCATTGATTTGAAGCTAAATCTTGTGTATCGCATGGATTTGAAGCTAAACCTTCTACATCACATTGATTTGCATCTGAATCATGTGTTTCGAATGGATTTGAAGCTACGCCTTCTACTTCGCATTGATTTGAAGCTAAATCATTTGTTTCGCATAGAATTGAAGCTACCTCGTTTGTTCCTCCTGCTTTTGAAGCTATATCACTTATATCGCATGGATTTGAAGCTGAACCTACTACATCGCATTCATTTGAAGCTAAATCTTGTGTATCGCATGGATTTGAAGCTACGTCTTCTACATCGCATTGATTTGAAGCTAAATCATGTATATAGCATGGAATTGAAGGTATCTCGTTTGTTTCGCATGCAGTTGTATCTAAATAATGTATATCACAAGTATTTGTAGCTAAACCATTTGTTTTGCATGGATTTGAAGCTAACTCGTTATTTTCTCATGCGGTTGTAGCTAAATAATGTATATCACAAGTATTTGTAGCTAAACCATTTGTTTCGCATGGATTTGAAGCTACGCCTTCTACATCGCATTGATTTGAAGCTAAATCATTTGTTTCGCATGGAATTGAAGCTACCTCGTTTGTTCCTCCTGCTTTTGAAGCTATATCACTTATATCGCATGGATTTGAAGCTGAACCTACTACATCGCATTGATTTGCAGCTAAATCTTGTGTATCGCATGGATCTGAAGCTAAGCCTTCTACTTCGCATTGATTTGAAGTTAAATCATTTGTTTCGCATGGAATTGAAGCATCCTCGTTTGTTCCTCCAGCTTTTGAAGATATACCACTTATATCGCAAGTATTTGAAGCTAAATCATATGTGTCGCATGGATTTGAAGCTGAACCTACTACATCGCATTGATTTGAAGCTAAATCTTGTGTATCGCATGGATTTGAAGCTAAACCTTCTACATCACATTGATTAGCAGCTATATCATGTGTTTCGCATGGATTTGAAGCTAACTCGTTCGTTTTGCCTGCAGTTGAATCTACATCACTTATATCGCAAGTGTTTGAGGATAAATCATGTGTATCGCATGGATGTTTAAGCTAACTCGTTTGAATAGTCTGCATTTGAAGCTATATCACTTATACCCCAAGTGTTTGAAGCTAAATCATTTGTTTCGCGTGAATTTGAAGCTAAACCTTCTACATCGCATTGGTTAGAAGCTAAATCATGTGTTTCGCATGGATTTGAAGCTAACTCGTTCGTTCCGCATGCAGTTAAATCTAAATAACGTACATCACAAGTATTTGAAGCTAAACAATTTGATTCGCATGGATTTGAAGCTAAGCCTTCTACTTCGCATTAATTGGAAGATAAATCACGTGTTTTGCATGGATTTCAAGCTAAACCTTCTACATCGCATTGATTTGAAGCTAAATCATGTGTTTGGCATTGATTTGAAGCTAACTCGTTTGTTTCGCATGCAGTTGTAGCTAAATAATGTATATCACAAGTATTTGTAGCTAAACCATTTGTTTTGCATGGATTTGAAGCTAAGCCTTCTACTTCGCATTCATTTGAAGCTAAATCATTAGTTTCGCTTGGAATTGAAGCCACCTCGTTTGTTCCTCCAGCTTTTGAAGCTATATCACTTATATCGCAAGTATTTGAAGCTAAATCATATGTGTCGCATGGATTTGAAGCTGAACCTTCTACATCGCATTGATTTGAAGCTAAATCTTGTGTATCGCATGGATTTGAAGCTAAACCTTCTACATCACATTGATTTGCATCTGAATCATGTGTTTCGAATGGATTTGAAGCTACGCCTTCTACTTCGCATTGATTTGAAGCTAAATCATTTGTTTCGCATAGAATTGAAGCTACCTCGTTTGTTCCTCCTGCTTTTGAAGCTATATCACTTATATCGCATGGATTTGAAGCTGAACCTACTACATCGCATTCATTTGAAGCTAAATCTTGTGTATCGCATGGATTTGAAGCTACGTCTTCTACATCGCATTGATTTGAAGCTAAATCATGTATATAGCATGGAATTGAAGGTATCTCGTTTGTTTCGCATGCAGTTGTATCTAAATAATGTATATCACAAGTATTTGTAGCTAAACCATTTGTTTTGCATGGATTTGAAGCTAACTCGTTATTTTCTCACGCGGTTGTAGCTAAATAATGTATATCACAAGTATTTGTAGCTAAACCATTTGTTTCGCATGGATTTGAAGCTACGCTTTCTACATCGCATTGATTTGAAGCTAAATCATTTGTTTCGCATGGAATTGAAGCTATCTCGTTTGTTCCTCCTGCTTTTGAAGCTATATCACTTATATCGCATGGATTTGAAGCTGAACCTACTACATCGCATTGATTTGAAGCTAAATCTTGTGTATCGCATGGATCTGAAGCTAAGCCTTCTACTTCGCATTGATTTGAAGTTAAATCATTTGTTTCGCATGAAATTGAAGCATCCTCGTTTGTTCCTCCAGCTTTTGAAGATATACCACTTATATCGCAAGTATTTGAAGCTAAATCATATGTGTCGCATGGATTTGAAGCTGAACCTACTACATCGCATTGATTTGAAGCTAAATCTTGTGTATCGCATGGATTTGAAGCTAAACCTCCTACATCACATTGATTAGCAGCTATATCATGTGTTTCGCATGGATTTGAAGCTAACTCGTTCGTTTTGCCTGCAGTTGAATCTACATCACTTATATCGCAAGTGTTTGAGGATAAATCATGTGTATCGCACGGATGTTTAAGCTAACTCGTTTGAATAGTCTGCATTTGAAGCTATATCACTTATACCCCAAGTGTTTGAAGCTAAATCATTTGTTTCGCGTGAATTTGAAGCTAAACCTTCTACATCGCATTGGTTAGAAGCTAAATCATGTGTTTCGCATGGATTTGAAGCTCACTCGTTCGTTCCGCATGCAGTTAAATCTAAATAACGTATATCACAAGTATTTGAAGCTAAACCATTTGATTCGCATGGATTTGAATCTAAGCCTTCTACTTCGCATTAATTGGAAGATAAATCACGTGTTTTGCATGGATTTCAAGCTAAACCTTCTACATCGCATTGATTTGAAGCTAAATCATGTGTTTGGCATTGATTTGAAGCTAAATCATGTGTTTTGCATGCAGTTGAAGCTAATTCATGTCTTTCACAAGTATTTGAAGATGAACCATTTGAATTGCATTCATTTGAACCCGAGCATTCTACTTCGCACTGCTTTGCAGCTAAATAATGTGTTTCGCATGGATTTGAAGCTAACTCGTTCGTTTTGCTTGCAGTTGAATCTACATCACTTATATCGCAAGCGTTTGAAGTTAAATCATGTGTATCGCGTGGAATTGAAGCTACCTCGTTTGTTCCTACAGCTTTTAAAGCTATATCACTTATATCGCAAGTATTTGAAGCTAAATCATATGTGTCGCATGGATTTGAAGCTGAACCTACTACATCGCATTGACTTGAAGCTAAATCTTGTGTATGGCATGGATTGGAAGCTAAACCTTCTACATCGCATTGATTTGAAGCTAAATCATGTGTATCGCATGGATTAGAAGCTATGCCTTCCATTTCGCATTGATTTGAAGCTAAATCATTTGTTTCGCATGGAATTGAAGCTACCTCGTTTGTTCCTCCTGCTTTTGAAGCTATATCACTTATATCGCATGGATTTGAAGCTGAACCTACTACATCGCATTGATTTGAAGCTAAATCTTGTGTGTCGCATGGATCTGAAGCTAAGCCTTCTACTTCGCATTGATTTGAAGTTAAATCATTTGTTTCGCATGGAATTGAAGCTTCCTCGTTTGTTCCTCCAGCTTTTGAAGCTATATCACTTATATCGCAAGTATTTAAAGCTAAATCATATGTGTGGCATGTATTAGAAGCTGAACCTACTACATCGCATTGATTTGAAGCTAAATCTTGTGTATCGCATGGATTTGAAGCTAAACCTTCTACATCGCATTGGTTAGAAGCTAAATCATGTGTTTCGCATGGATTTGAAGCTAACTCGTTCGTTCCGCATGCAGTTAAATCTAAATAACGTATATCACAAGTATTTGAAGCTAAACCATTTGATTCGCATGGATTTGAAGCTAAGCCTTCTACTTCGCACTGATTTGCAGCTAAATAATGTGTTTTGCATGGATTTGAAGCTACCTCGTTCGTTTTGCTTGCAGTTGAATCTACATCACTTATATCGCAAGTATTTGAAGCTAAATCATATGTGTCGCATGGATTTGAAGCTGAACCTACTACATCGCATTGACTTGAAGCTAAATCTTGTGTATGGCATGGATTTGAAGCTAAACCTTCTACATCGCATTGATTTGAAGCTAAATCATGTGTATCGCATGGATTTGAAGCTAGCTCGTTAGTTTCGCGTGCAGTTGTAGCTAAATAATGTATATCACAAGTATTTGTAGCTAAACCATTTGTTTCGCATGGATTTGAAGCTACGCCTTCCATTTCGCATTGATTTGAATTTAAATCATTTGTTTCGCATGGAATTGAAGCTACCTCGTTTGTTCCTCCTGCTTTTGAAGCTATATCACTTATATCGCATGGATATGAAGCTGAACCTACTACATCGCATTGATTTGAAGCTAAATCTTGTGTGTCGCATGGATCTGAAGCTAAGCCTTCTACTTCGCATTGATTTGAAGTT
Organism: Megalopta genalis; assembly: GCF_051020955.1. Lineage (NCBI taxonomy): Eukaryota > Metazoa > Arthropoda > Insecta > Hymenoptera > Halictidae > Megalopta > Megalopta genalis. Next base: position 15,374 of record NW_027476844.1, read on the forward strand.
AAATCATTTGTTTCGCATGGAATTGAAGCTTCCTCGTTTGTTCCTCCAGCTTTTGAAGCTATATCACTTATAACGCAAGTATTTGAAGCTAAATCATATGTGTCGCATGGATTTGAATTTGAACCTCCTAGATCGCATGGATTTAAAGCTGAACCTACTACATCGCATTGATTTGAAGCTAAATCATGTGTTTCGTTTGGATTTGAAGCTAAACCTTCTACATCGCATTGATTTGAAGCTAAATCATGTGTCTCGCATGGAATTGAAGCTACCTCGTATGTTCCTACAGCTTTTGAAGCTATATCACTTATATCGCAAGTATTTGAAGCTAAATCAAATGTGTCGCATGGGTTTGAAGCTGAACCTTCTACATCGCATTGATTTGAAGCTAAATCTTGTGTATCGCATGGATTTGAAGCTAAACCTTCTACATCACATTGATTTGCAGCTAAATCATGTGTTTCGCATGGATTTGAAGCTAACTCGTTCGTTTCGCCTCCATTTGAAACTATGTCACTTATATCGCAAGTATTTAAAGCTAAATCATATGTGTCGCATGGATTTAAAGCTGAACCTAATACATCGCATTGATTTGAAGCTAAATCTTGTGTATCGCATGGATTTGAAGCTAAACCTTCTACATCGCATTTATTTGAAGCTAAACCTTCTATATTCCATTGATTTGAAGCTAAACCATCTACCTCTTATAGATTTGAAGCAAACCTTCTACATCGCATTGATTTGAAAATAAATCGTGTGTTTCGCATGGATTTGAAGCTATCTCGTTAGTTTCGCATGCAGTTGTAGCTAAATTATGTATATCACAAGTATTTGTAGCTAAACCATTTCTTTCGCATGGATTTGAAGCTACGCCTTCTACTTCGCATTGATTTGAAGCTAAATCATTTGTTTCGCATGGAATTGAAGCCACCTCGTTTGTTCCTCCAACTTTTGAAGCTATATCACTTATATCGCAAGTATTTGAAGCTAAATCATATGTGTCGCATGGATTTGAAACTGAACCTTCTACATCGCATTGATTTGCAGCTGAATCATGTGTTTCGCATGGATTTGAAGCTACCTCGTTTGTTCCTACAGCTTTTGAAGCTATATCACTTATATCGCAAGTATTTGAAGCTAAATCATATGTATCGCATGGATTTGAAGCTGAACCTACTACATCGCATTCATCTGAAGCTAAATCATTTGTTTCGCATGGATTTGAATCTAAGCCTTGCCCTTCGAATTGATTTGAAGCTAAATCATGTGTTTCGTATGGATTTGAAGCTAAACCTTCTACATCGCATTGATTTGAAGCTAAACCTTCTATATTCTATTGATTTGAAGCTAAACCTTCTACCTCTTATTGATTTGAAGCTAAACCTTCTACATCGCATTGATTTGAAGATAAATCGTGTGTTTCGCATAGATTTGAAGCTAACTCGTTAGTTTCGCAAGCAGTTGTAGCTAAATAATGTATATCACAAGTATTTGTAGCTAAACCATTTGTTTCGCATGGATTTGAAGCTACGCCTTCTACTTCGCATTGATTTGAAGCTAAAGCATTTGTTTCGCATGGATTTGAATCTAAGCCTTGTCCTTCGAATTGATTTGAAGCTAAAACATGTGTTTCGTTTGGATTTGAAGCTAAACCTTCTACATCGCATTGATTTGTAGCTAAATCATGTGTCTCGCATGGAATTGAAGCTACCTCGTTTGTTCCTACAGCTTTTGAAGCTATATCACTTATATCGCAAGTATTTCAAGCTAAATCATATGTGTCGCATGGATTTGAAGCTGAACCTACTACATCGCATTGATTTGAAGCTAAACCTTCCACATCGCATTCATTTGAAGCTAAATCATGTGTATCGCATGGATTTGAAGCTAACTCGTTAGTTCCGCATGCAGTTGTAGCTAAATAATCTATATCGCAAGTATTTAAAGCTAAATCATATGTGCCGCATGGATTTGAAGCTGAGCCTTCTACTTCGCATTCATCTGAAGCTAAATCATTTGTTTCGCATGGATTTGAATCTAAGCCTTGCCCTTCGAATTGATTTGAAGCTAAATCATGTGTTTCGTATGGATTTGAAGCTAAACCTTCTACATCGCATTGATTTGCAGCTAAATCATGTGTTTCGCATGGATTTGAAGCTAAACCTTCTACATTGCATTGATTTGCAGCTGATTCATGTGTTCCGCATGGATTTGAAGCTAACTCGTTCGTTTCGCCTGTATTCGAAGCTATATCACTTATATCGCAAATATTTGAAGCTAAATCATGTGTTACACTTGGATGTGAAGCTAAACCTTCTACATCGCATTGATTTGAAGCTAAATCATGTGTCTCGCATGGAATTGAAGCTACCTCGTTTGTTCCTACAGCTTTTGAAGCTATATCACTTATATCGCAAGTATTTGAAGCTAAATCATATGTGTCGCATGGATTTGAATCTGAACCTAATACATCGCATTGATTTGAAGCTAAATCTTGTGTATCGCATGGACTTGAAGCTAAACCTTCTACATCGCATTTATTTGAAGCTAAACCTTCTATATTCCATTGATTTGAAGCTAAACCATCTACCTCTTATAGATTTGAAGCAAACCTTCTACATCGCATTGATTTGAAAATAAATCGTGTGTTTCGCATGGATTTGAAGCTAACTCGTTAGTTTCGCATGCAGTTGTAGCTAAATAATGTATATCACAAGTATTTGTAGCTAAGCCATTTCTTTCGCATGGATTTGAAGCTACGCCTTCTACTTCGCATTGATTTGAAGCTAAATCATTTGTTTCGCATAGAATTGAAGCCACCTCGTTTGTTCCTCCAACTTTTGAAGCTATATCACTTATATCGCAAGTATTTGAAGCTAAATCATATGTGTCGCATGGATTTGAATGCTGAACCTTCTACATCGCATTGATTTGAAGCTAAATCTTGTGTATCGCATGGATTTGAAGCTAAACCTTCTACATCACATTGATTAGCAGCTATATCATGTGTTTCGCATGGATTTGAAGCTAACTCGTTCGTTTTGCCTGCAGTTGAATCTACATCACTTATATCGCAAGTGTTTGAAGATAAATCATGTTTATCGCGTGGATTTTTAAGCTAACTCGTTTGATTAGTCTGCATTTGAAGCTATATCACTTATACCCCAAGTGTTTGAAGCTAAATCATTTGTTTCGCGTGGATTTGAAGCTAAACCTTCTACATCGCATTGATTAGAAGCTAAATCATGTGTCTCGCATGGATTTGAAGCTAACTCGTTCGTTTCGACTCCATTTGAAACTATGTCACGAATATCGCAAGTTTTTGAAGATACGCCTTCTACATCGCATTGATTTGAAGCTAAATCATATGTGTCGCATGGATTTGAAGCTGAACCTTCTACATCGCATTGATTTGAAGCTAAATCTTGTGTATCGCATGGATTTGAAGCTAAACCTTCTACATCACATTGATTTGCAGCTAAATCATGTGTTTCGCATGGATTTGAAGCCAACTCGTTCGTTTCGCCTCCATTTGAAACTATATCACTTATATCGCAAGTATTTAAAGCTAAATCATATGTGCCGCATGGATTTGAAGCTGAGTCTTCTACTTCGCATTCATCTGAAGCTAAATCATTTGTTTCGCATGGATTTGAATCTAAGCCTTGCCCTTCGAATTGATTTGAAGCTAAATCATGTGTTTCGTATGGATTTGAAGCTAAACCTTCTACATCGCATTGATTTGCAGCTAAATCATGTGTTTCGCCTGTATTCGAAGCTATATCACTTATATCGCAAATATTTGAAGCTAAATCATGTGTTACACTTGGATATGAAGCTAAACCTTCCACATCGCATTGATTTGAAGCTAAATCATGTGTCTCGCATGGAATTGAAGCTACCTCGTTTGTTCCTACAGCTTTTGAAGCTATATCACTTATATCGCAAGTATTTGAAGCTAAATCATATGTGTCGCATGGATTTGAAGCTGAACCTAATACATCGCATTGATTTGAAGCTAAATCTTGTGTATCGCATGGATTTGAAGCTAAACCTTCTACATCGCATTTATTTGAAGCTAAACCTTCTATATTCCATTGATTTGAAGCTAAACCATCTACCTGTTATAGATTTTAAGCAAACCTTCTACATCGCATTGATTTGAAGATAAATCGTGTGTTTCGCATGGATTTGAAGCTAAACCTTCTACATCGCATTGATTTGAAGCTAAATCATTTGTTTCGCATGGATTTGAATCTAAGCCTTCTCCTTCGAATTGATTTGAAGCTAAATCATGTGTTTCGTATGGATTTGAAGCTAAACATTCTACATCGCATTGATTTGAAGCTAAACCTTCTACATTCTATTGATTTGAAGCTAAACCTTCTACCTCTTATTGTTTTGTAGCTAAACCTTCTACATCGCATTGATTTGCAGCTGAATCATGTGTTTCGCATGGATTTGAAGCTACCTCGTTTGTTCCCACAGCTTTTGAAGCTATATCACTTATATCGCATTCATTTGAAGCTAAATCTTGTGTATCGCATGGATTTGAAGCTAAACCTTCTACATCGCATTGATTTGAAGATAAATCGTGTGTTTCGCATGCAGTTGTAGCTAAATAATCTATATCACAAGTATTTGTAGCTAAACCATTTGTTTCGCATGGATTTGAAGCTACGCCTTCTACTTCGCATTGATTTGAAGCTAAATCATTTGTTTCGCTTGGAATTGAAGCCTCCTCGTTTGTTCCTCCAGCTTTTGAAGCTATATCACTTATATCGCAAGTATTTGAAGCCAAATCATATGTGTCGCATGGGTTTGAAGCTGAACCTTCTACATCGCATTGATTTGAAGCTAAACCTTCTATATTCTATTGATTTGAAGCAGAACCTTCTACCTCTTATTGATTTGAAGCTAAACCTTCTACATCGCATTGATTTGAAGCTAAATCTTGTGTATCGCATGGATTTGAAGCTAAACCTTCTACATCGCATTGATTTGAAGCTAAATCATGTTTCTCGCATGGAATTGAAGCTGCCTCGTTTGTTCCTACAGCTTTTGAAGCTATATCACTTATATCGCAAGTATTTGAAGCTAAATCGAATGTGTCGCATGGATTTGAAGCTGAACCTACTACATCGCATTGATTTGAAGCTAAATCTTGTGTATCGCATGGATTTGAAGCTAAACCTTCTACATCGCATTGATTTGAAGCTAAATCATGTGTTTCGCATGGATTTGAAGATAACTCGTTCGTTTCGCCTGCAGTTGAATCTACATCACTTATATCGCTAGTATTTGAAGCTAAATCATGTGTATCGCTTGGATTTTGAAGCTAACTCGATTGATTAGTCTTCATTTGAAGCTATATCTCTTACACCCCAAGCGTTTGAAGCTACATCATTTGTTTCGCATGGATTTGAAGCTAATCCTTCTTCATCGCATTGATTTGCATTGATTTGACGCTAACTCGTTCGTTGTGCATGCAGTTGTAGCTAAATAATGTATATCACAAGTATTTGTAGCTAAACCATTTGTTTCCTATGGATTTGAAGCTACGCCTTCTACTTCGCATTGATTTGAATCTAAATCATTTGTTTCGCTTAGAATTGAAGCTACCTCGTTTCTTCCTCCTGCTTTTGAAGCTATATCACTTATATCGCATGGATTTGAAGCTGAACCTACTACATCGCATTGATTTGAAGCTAAATCTTGTATATCGCATGGATTTGAAGCAAACTATCTACATCGCATTGATTTGAAGCTTAATCATGTGTATCGCATGGATTTGAAGCTAAATCTTCTACATCGCATTGATTTGAAGCTAAATCATTTGTTTCGCATGGATTTGAATCTAAGCCTTGTCCTTCGAATTGATTTGAAGCTAAATCATGTGTTTCGTATGGATTTGAAGCTAAACCTTCTACATCGCATTGATTTGAAGCTAAACCTTCTACATTATATTGATTTGAAGCTAAACCTTCTACCTCTTATTGTTTTGAAGCTAAAACTTCTACATCGCATTGATTTGAAGCTAAATCATGTTTCTCGCATGGATTTGAAGCTATCTCGTTTGTTTCGCATGCAGTTGTAGCTAAATAATGTATAGCACAAGTATTTGTAGCTAAACCATTTGTTTTGCATGGATTTGAAGCTAAGCCCTCTACTTCGCATTCATTTGAAGCTAAATCATTTGTTTCTCATGGATTTGAATCTAGGCCTTGTCCTTCGAATTGATTTGAAGCTAAATCATGCGTTTCATATGGATTTGAAGCTAAACCTTCTACATCGCATTGATTTGAAGCTAAACCTTCTACATTATATTGATTTGAAGCTAAACCTTCTACCTCTTATTGTTTTGAAGCTAAAACTTCTACATCGCATTGATTTGAAGCTAAATCATGTTTCTCGCATGGATTTGAAGCTATCTCGTTTGTTTCGCATGCAGTTGTAGCTAAATAATGTATAGCACAAGTATTTGTAGCTAAACCATTTGTTTTGCATGGATTTGAAGCTAAGCCCTCTACTTCGCATTCATTTGAAGCTAAATCATTTGTTTCTCATGGATTTGAATCTAAGCCTTGTCCTTCGAATTGATTTGAAGCTAAATCATGCGTTTCGTATGGATTTGAAGCTAAACCTTCTACATCGCATTGATTTGAAGCTAAACCTTCTATATTCTATTGATTTGAAGCTGAACCTTCTACCTCTTATTGATATGAAGCTAAACCTTCTACATCGCATTGATTTGAAGCTAAATCATGTGTATCGCATGGATTTGAAGCTAAACCTTCTACATCGCATGGATTTGAAGCTAAACCTTCTACATCGCATTGATGTGCAGCTGAATCATGTCTTTCGCATGGATTTGAAGCTAACTCGTTCGTTTCGCCTGTATTTGAAGCTATATCACTTATATCGCAAGTATTCGAAGCTAAATCATGTGTATCGCATAGATTTGTTGCTAAACCTTCTACATCGCATTGATTTGAAGCTAAATCATTTGTTTCGCATGGATTTGAATCAAAGCCTTGTCCTTCGATTTGATTTGAAGCTAAATCATGTGTTTCGTATGGATTTGAAGCTAAACCTTCTACATCGCATTGATTTGAATCTAAACCTTCTATATTCTATTGATTTGAAGCAGAACCTTCTACCTCTTATTGATTTGAAGCTAAACCTTCTACATCGCATTGATTTGAAGCTAAATCTTGTGTATCGCATGGATTTGAAGCTAAACCTTCTACATCGCATTGATTTGAAGCTAAATCATGTATATAGCATGGATTTGAAGCTATCTCGTTTATTTCGCATGCAGTTGTAGCTAAATAATGTATATCACAAGTATTTGTAGCTAAACCATTTGTTTTGCATGGATTTGAAGCTAAGCCTTCTACTTCGCATTCATTTGAAAATAAATCATTTGTTTCGCATGGATTTGAATCTAAGCCTTGTCCTTCGAATTGATTTGAAGCTAAATCATGTGTTTCGTATGGATTTGAAGCTAAACCTTCTACATCGCATTGATTTGAAGCTAAACCTTCTATATTCTATTGATTTGAAGCTGAACCTTCTACCTCTTATTGATTTGAAGCTAAACCTTCTACATCGCATTGATTTGAAGCTAAATCTTGTGTATCGCATGGATTTGAAGCTAAACCTTCTACATCGCATTGATTTGCAGCTGAATCATGTCTTTCGCATGGATTTGAAGATGAACCATTTGAATCGCATTGATTTGAACCCGACCCTTCTACTTCGCACTGATTTGCAGCTAAATAATGTGTTTCGCAAGGATTTGAAGATAAACCTTCTACATCGCATTGATTTGCAGCTGAATCATGTGTTTCGCATGGATTTGAAGCTAACTCGTTCGTTTCGCCTGTATTTGATGCTATATCACTTATATCGCAAGTATTTGAAGCTAAATCATGTGTTACGCTTGGATTTGAAGCTAAACCTTCTACATCGCATTGATTTGAAGCTAAATCATGTTTCTCGCATGGACTTGAAGCTACCTTGTTTGTTCCTACAGTTTTTGAAGCTATATCACTAATATCGCAAGTATTTGGAGCTAAATCATATGTGCCGCAAGGATTTGAATCTGAACCTACTACATCGCATTGATTTGAGCTAAATCTTGTGTATCGCATGGATTTGAAGCTAAACCTTCTACATCGCATTGATTTGAAGCTAAATCATTTGTTTCGCATGGAATTGAAGCCACCTCGTTTGTTCCTCCAGCTTTTGAAGCTATATCACTTATATCGCAAGTATTTGAAGCTAAATCATATGTGTCGCATGGATTTGAAGCAAACCTTCTACATCGCATTGATTTGAAGATAAATCGTGTGTTTCGCATGGATATGAAGCTAACTTGTTTGTTTCGGATGCATTGATGCTATATCACTTATATCGCAAGCATCTGAAGCTTAATCATTTGTTTCCCATGGATTTGAAGCTAACTCGTTCGTTGCGCCTGCAGTTAAATCTAAATTACGTATATCACAAGTATTTGTAGCTAAACCATTTGTTTCGCATGGATTTGAATATAAGCCTTGTACTCCGAGTTGATTTGAAGCTAAATCATGTGTTTCGCATGGATTTGAAGCTAACTCGTTCGTTTAACATGCAGTTAAATCTAAATAACGTATATCACAAGTATTTGTGGCTAAACCATTTGTTTCGCATGGATTTGAATCTAAGCCTTGTACTTCGAGTTGATTTGAAGCTAAATCATGTGTTTCGCATTGATTTGAAGCTAAACCTTCTACATCGCATTGATTTGCAGCTAAATCATGTGTTTCGCATGGACTTGAAGCTAACTCGTTTGTTTCGCATGCAGATGAAACTATATCACCTATATCCGATGTGTTTGAAGCTCAATCGTTTGTTTCGCATGGATTTGATGCTAATCCTACTACATCGCATTGATTTTAAGCTACATCATTTGTATCGAATGGATTTTGAAGCTAACTCATTTCATTCGTCTGCATTTGAAGCTATATCAATTATATCCCAAGTGTTTGAAGCTAAATCAATTGTTTCGCGTTGATTTGAAGTTAAACCTTCTACATCGCATTGATCTGAAGCTAACCATGTGTTTCGCTTGGATTTGAAGCTAAATCATGTGTTTCGCTTGGATTTGAAGCTAACTCGTTCGTTGCGCAAGCAGTTAAATCTAAATAACGTATATCACAAGTGTGTGAAGCTAAACCATTTGATTCGCATGGATTTGAAGCTAAGCCTTCTACTTCGCATTAAATTGGAAGATAAATCACGTGTTTTGCATGGATTTGAAGCAAAACATTCTACATCGCATTGATTTGAATCTGAATCATGTGTTTCGCATGCAGTTGAAGCTAAATCATGTCTTTCACAAGTATTTGAATATGAACCATTTGAATCGCATTGATTTGAACCCGAGCCTTCTACTTCGCACTGATTTGCAGCTAAATAATGTGTCTCGCATGGATTTGTAGCTAAACCTTCTACATCGCATTGATTTGCAGCTGAATCATGTGTTTTGCATGGATTTGAAGCTACCTCGTCTGTTCCTACAGCTTTTGAAGCTATATCACTTATATCACAAGTATTTAAAGCTAAATCATATGTGCCGCATGGATTTGCAGCTGAGCCTTCTACTTCGCATTCATCTGAAGCTAAATCATTTGTTTCGCATGGATTTGAATCTAAGCCTTGCCCTTCGAATTGATTTGAAGCTAAATCATGTGTTTCGTATGGATTTGAAGCTAAACCTTCTACATCGCATTGATTTGAAGCTAAACCTTCTATATTCTATTGATTTGAAGCTATTCCTTCTACCTCTTATTGATTTGAAGCTAAACCCTTCTACATCGCATTGATTTGAAGATAAATCGTGTGTTTCGGATAGATTTGAAGCTAACTCGTTAGTTTCGCAAGCAGTTGTAGCTAAATAATGTATATCACAAGTATTTGTAGCTAAACCATTTGTTTCGCATGGATTTGAAGCTAAACCTTCTACATCGCATTGATTTGCAGCTATATCATGTGTTTCGCTTGGATTTGTAGCTAAACCTTCTACATCGCATTGATTTGCAGCTGAATCATGTGTTTCGCATTGATTTGAAGCTACCTCGTTTGTTCTACAGCTTTTGAAGCTATATCACTTATATCGCAAGTATTTGAAGCTAAATCATATGTGTCGCATGGATTTGAAGCTGAACCTACTACATCGCATTGATTTGTAGCTAAATCTTGTGTATCGCATGGATTTGAAGCTAAACCTTCCACATCGCATTGATTTGAAGCTAAATCATGTGTATCGCATGGATTTGAAGCTAACTCGTTTGTTCCTACAGCTTTTGAAGCTATATCACTTATATCGCAAGTATTTGAAGCTAAATCATATGTGTCGCATGGATTTGAAGCTGAACCTACTACATCGCATTGATTTGAAGCTAAATCTTGTGTATGGCATTGATTTGAAGCTAAACCTTCTACATCGCATTTATTTGAAGCTAAATCATGTGTATCGCATGAATTTGAAGTTAACTCGTTTGTTTCGCATGCAGTTGTAGCTAAATAATGTATATCACAAGTATTTGTAGTTAAACCATTTGTTTTGCATGGATTTGAAGCCAAGCCTTCTACTTCGCATTCATTTGAAGCTAAATCGTTTGTTTCGCATGATTTGAATCTATGCCTTGTCCTTCGAATTGATTTGAATCTAAATCATGTGTGTCGTATGGATTGAAGCTAAACCTTCTACATCGCATTTATTTGAAGCTAAACCTTCTATATTCTATTGATTTGAAGCTAAACCTTCTATATTCTATTGATTTGAAGCTAAACCATCTACCTCTTATTGATTTGAAGCAAACCTTCTACGTCGCATTGATTTGAAGATAAATCGCGTGGTTCGCATGGATTTGAAGCTAACTCGTTAGTTTCGCATGCAGTTGTAGCTAAATAATCTATATCACAAGTATTTGTAGCTAAACCATTTGTTTCGTTTGGATTTGAAGCTACGTCTTCTACTTCGCATTGATTTGGAGCTAAATCATTTTGTTTCGCATGGAATTGAAGCCACCTCGTTTGTTCCTCCAGCTTTTGAAGCTATATCACCTATATCGCAAGTATTTGAAGCTAAATCATATGTGTCGCATGGATTTGAAGCTGAACCTACTACATCGCATTCATTTGAAGCTAAATCTTGTGTATTGCTTGGATTTGAAGCTAAACCTTCTACATCGCTTTGATTTGAAGATAAATCATGTGTTTCGCATGGATTTGAAGCTAACTCGTTCGTTTCGCCTCCAGTTGAAACTATGTCACTTATATCGCAAGTATTTAAAGCTAAATCATATGTGCCGCATGGATTTGAAGCTGAGCCTTCTACTTCGCATTCATCTGAAGCTAAATCATTTGTTTCGCATGGATTTGAATCTAAGCCTTGCCCTTCGAATTGATTTGAAGCTAAATCATGTGTTTCGTATGGATTTGAAGCTAAACCTTCTACATCGCATTGATTTGCAGCTAAATCATGTGTTTCGCATGGATTTGAAGCTAAACCTTCTACATTGCATTGATTTGCAGCTGATTCATGTGTTTCGCATGGATTTGAAGCTAACTCGTTCGTTTCGCCTGTATTCGAAGCTATATCACTTATATCGCAAATATTTGAAGCTAAATCATGTGTTACACTTGGATATGAAGCTAAACCTTCTACATCGCATTGATTTGAAGCTAAATCATGTGTCTCGCATGGAATTGAAGCTACCTCGTTTGTTCCTACAGCTTTTGAAGCTATATCACTTATATCGCAAGTATTTGAAGCTAAATCATATGTGTCGCATGGATTTGAAGCTGAACCTAATACATCGCATTGATTTGAAGCTAAATCTTGTGTATCGCATGGATTTGAAGCTAAACCTTCTACATCACATTGATTAGCAGCTATATCATGTGTTTCGCATGGATTTGAAGCTAACTCGTTCGTTTGCCTGCAGTTGAATCTACATCACTTATATCGCAAGTGTTTGAAGATAAATCATGTGTATCGCGAGGATTTTTAAGCTAACTCGTTTGATTAGTCTGCATTTGAAGCTATATCACTTATACCCCAAGTGTTTGAAGCTAAATAATTTGTTTCGCGTGGATTTGAAGCAAAACCTTCTACATCGCATTGATTTGAAGCTAAATCATGTGTTTCGCATGCAGTTGAAGCTAAATCATGTCTTTCACAAGTATTTGAATATGAACCATTTGAATCGAATTGATTTGAACCCGAGCCTTCTACTTCGCACTGATTTGCAGCTAAATAATGTGTCTCGCATGGATTTGTAGCTAAACCTTCTACATCGCATTGATTTGCAGCTGAATCATGTGTATCGCATGGATTTGAAGCTACCTCGTTTGTTCCTACAGCTTTTGAAGCTATATCACTTATATCGCAAGTATTTGAAGCTAAATCATATGTGTCGCATGGATTTGAAGCTGAACCTACTACATCGCATTCATTTGAAGCTAAATCTTGTGTATCGCATGGATTTGAATCTAAGCCTTGCCCTTCGAATTGATTTGAAGCTAAATCATGTGTTTCGTATGGATTTGAAGCTAACCTTCTACATCGCATTGATTTGAAGCTAAACCTTCTATATTCTATTGATTTGAAGCTAAACCTTCTACCTCTTATTGATTTGAAGCTAAACCTTCTACATCGCATTGATTTGAAGATAAATCGTGTGTTTCGCATAGATTTGAAGCTAACTCGTTAGTTTCGCAAGCAGTTGTAGCTCAATAATGTATATCACAAGTATTTGTAGCTAAACCATTTGTTTCGCATGGATTTGAAGCTACGCCTTCTACTTCGCATTGATTTGAAGCTAAAGCATTTGTTTCGCATGGATTTGAATCTAAGCCTTGTCCTTCGAATTGATTTGAAGCAAAAACGTGTGTTTCGTTTGTATTTGAAGCTAAACCTTCTACATCGCATTGATTTGAAGCTAAATCATATGTGTTCGCCATGGATTTGAAGCTGAACCTACTACATCGCATTCATTTGAAGCTAAATCTTGTGTATCGCATGGATTTGAAGCTAAACCTTCCACATCGCATTGATTTGAAGCTAAATCATGTGTATCGCATGGATTTGATGCTAACTCGTTAGTTTCGCATGCAGTTGTAGCTAAATAATCTATATCACAAGTATTTGTAGCTAAACCATTTGTTTCGCATGGATTTGAAGCTACGCCTTCTACTTCGCATTGATTTGAAGCTAAATCATTTGTTTCGCATGGAATTGAAGCTCCTCGTTTGTTCCTCCAGCTTTTGAAGCTATATCACTTATATCGCAAGTATTTGAAGCTAAATCATATGTGTCGCATGGGTTTGAAGCTGAACCTTCTACATCGCATTGATTTGAAGCTAAACCTTCTACATCACATTGATTTGCAGCTAAATCATGTGTTTCGCATGGATTTGAAGCTAACTCGTTCGTTTCGCCTCCATTTGAAACTATGTCACATATATCGCAAGTATTTAAAGCTAAATCATATGTGCCGCATGGATTTGAAGCTGAGCCTTCTACTTCGCATTCATCTGAAGCTAAATCATTTGTTTCGCATGGATTTGAATCTAAGCCTTGCCCTTCGATTGATTTGAAGCTAAATCATGTGTTTCGTATGGATTTGAAGCTAAACCTTCTACATCGCATTGATTTGCAGCTAAATCATGTGTTTCGCATGGATTGAAGCTAAACCTTCTACATTGCATTGATTTGCAGCTGATTCATGTGTTTCGCATGGATTTGAAGCTAACTCGTTCGTTTCGCCTGTATTCGAAGCTATATCACTTATATCGCAAATATTTGAAGCTAAATCATGTGTTACACTTGGATATGAGCTAAACCTTCTACATCGCATTGATTTGAAGCTATATCATGTGTCTCGCATGGAATTGAAGCTACCTCGTTTGTTCCTACAGCTTTTGAAGCTATATCACTTATATCGCAAGTATTTGAAGCTAAATCATATGTGTCGCATGGATTTGAAGCTGAACCTAATACATCGCATTGATTTGAAGCTAAATCTTGTGTATCGCATGGATTTGAAGCTAAACCTTCTACATCGCTTTGATTTGAAGATAAATCATGTGTTTCGCATGGATTTGAAGCTAACTCGTTCGTTTCGCCTACATTTGAAACTATGTCACTTATATCGCAAGTATTTGAAGCTAAATCATGTGTATCGCATGGATTTGAAGCTAACCTTCTACATCGCATTGATTTGAAGCTAAACCTTCTACATTATATTGATTTGAAGCTAAACCTTCTACCTCTTATTGTTTTGAAGCTAAAACTTCTACATCGCATTGATTTGAAGCTAAATCATGTTTCTCGCATGGATTGAAGCTATCTCGTTTGTTTCGCATGCAGATGTAGCTAAATAATGTATAGCACAAGTATTTGTAGCTAAACCATTTGTTTTGCATGGATTTGAAGCTAAGCCTCTACTTCGCATTCATTTGAAGCTAAATCATTTGTTTCTCATGGATTGAATCTAAGCCTTGTCCTTCGAATTGATTTGAAGCTAAATCATGCGTTTCGTATGGATTTGAAGCTAAACCTTCTACATCGCATTGATTTGAAGCTAAACCTTCTACATTATATGATTTGAAGCTAAACCTTCTACCTCTTATTGTTTTGAAGCTAAAACTTCTACATCGCATTGATTTGAAGCTAAATCATGTTTCTCGCATGGATTTGAAGCTATCTCGTTTGTTTCGCATGCAGTTGTAGCTAAATAATGTATAGCACAAGTATTTGTAGCTAAACCATTTGTTTTGCATGGATTTGAAGCTAAGCCCTCTACTTCGCATTCATTTGAAGCTAAATCATTTGTTTCTCATGGATTTGAATCTAAGCCTTGTCCTTCGAATTGATTTGAAGCTAAATCATGCGTTTCGTATGGATTGAAGCTAAACCTTCTACATCGCATTGATTTGAAGCTAAACCTTCTACATTATATTGATTTGAAGCTAAACCTTCTACCTCTTATTGTTTTGAAGCTAAAACTTCTACATCGCATTGATTTGAAGCTAAATCATGTTTCTCGCATGGATTTGAAGCTATCTCGTTTGTTTCGCATGCAGTTGTAGCTAAATAATGTATAGCACAAGTATTTGTAGCTAAACCATTTGTTTTGCATGGATTTGAAGCTAAGCCTCTACTTCGCATTCATTTGAAGCTAAATCATTTGTTTCTCATGGACTTGAATCTAAGCCTTGTCCTTCGAATTGATTTGAAGCTAAATCATGCGTTTCGTATGGATTTGAAGCTAAACCTTCTACATCGCATTGATTTGAAGCTAAACCTTCTATATTCTATTGATTTGAAGCTGAACCTTCTACCTCTTATTGATTTGAAGCTAAACCTTCTACATCGCATTGATTTGAAGCTAAATCTTGTGTATGTCAAGGATTTGAAGCTAAACCTTCTACATCGCATTGATTTGAAGCTAAATCATGTGTATCGCATGGATTTGAAGCTAACTCGTTCGTTTCGCCTGTATTTGAAGCTATATCACTTATATCGCATGTATTTGAAGCTAAATCATGTGTATCGCATGGATTTGAAGCTAAACCTTCTACATCGCATTGATTTGAAGCTAAATCATTTGTTTCGCATGGATTTGAATCAAAGCCTTGTCCTTCGAATTGATTTGAAGCTAAATCATGTGTTTCGTATGGATTTGAAGCTAAACCATCTACATCGCATTGACTTGAAGCTAAACCTTCTACATTCTATTGATTTGAAGCTAAACCTTCTTCATCGCATTGATTTGCAGCTAAATAATGTGTTTCGCATGCAGTTGAAGCTAAATCATGTCTTTCACAAGCATTTGAAGAACAACCATTTGAATCGCATTGATTTGAACCCGACCCTTCTACTTCGCACTGATTTGCAGCTAAATAATGTGTTCGCATGGATTTGAAGCTAAACCTTCTACATCGCATTGATTTGCAGCTGAATCATGTCTTTCGCATGGATTTGAAGCTAACTCGTTCGTTTCGCCTGTATTTGAAGCTATATCACTTATATCGCAAGTATTCGAAGCTAAATCATGTGTATCGCATGGATTTGTTGCTAAACCTTCTACATCGCATTGATTTGAAGCAAAATCATTTGTTTCGCATGGATTTGAATCAAAGCCTTGTCCTTCGATTTGATTTGAAGCTAAATCATGTGTTTCGTATGGATTTGAAGCTAAACCTTCTACATCGCATTGATTTGAATCTAAACCTTCTATATTCTATTGATTTGAAGCAGAACCTTCTACCTCTTATTGATTTGAAGCTAAACCTTCTACATCGCATTGATTTGAAGCTAAATCATGTGTTACGCTTGGATTTGAAGCTAAACCTTCTACATCGCATTGATTTGAAGCTAAATCATGTTTCTCGCATGGACTTGAAGCTACCTTGTTTGTTCCTACAGTTTTTGAAGCTATATCACTAATATCGCAAGTATTTGAAGCTAAATCATATGTGCCGCAAGGATTTGAATCTGAACCTACTACATCGCATTGATTTGAAGCTAAATCTTGTGTATCGCATGGATTTGAAGCTAAACCTTCTACATCGCATTGATTTGAAGCTAAATCATTTGTTTCGCATGGAATTGAAGCCACCTCGTTTGTTCCTCCAGCTTTTGAAGCTATATCACTTATATCGCAAGTATTTGAAGCTAAATCATATGTGTCGCATGGATTTGAAGCAAACCTTCTACATCGCATTGATTTGAAGATAAATCGTGTGTTTCGCATGGATATGAAGCTAACTTGTTTGTTTCGGATGCATTTGATGCTATATCACTTATATCGCAAGCATCTGAAGCTTAATCATTTGTTTCCCATGGATTTGAAGCTAACTCGTTCGTTGCGCCTGCAGTTAAATCTAAATTACGTATATCACAAGTATTTGTAGCTAAACCATTTGTTTCGCATGGATTTGAATATAAGCCTTGTACTCCGAGTTGATTTGAAGCTAAATCATGTGTTTCGCATGGATTTGAAGCTAACTCGTTCGTTTAACATGCAGTTAAATCTAAATAACGTATATCACAAGTATTTGTGGCTAAACCATTTGTTTCGCATGGATTTGAATCTAAGCCTTGTACTTCGAGTTGATTTGAAGCTAAATCATGTGTTTCGCATTGATTTGAAGCTAAACCTTCTACATCGCATTGATTTGCAGCTAAATCATCTGTTTCGCATGGACTTGAAGCTAACTCGTTTGTTTCGCATGCAGATGAAACTATATCACCTATATCCGATGTGTTTGAAGCTCAATCGTTTGTTTCGCATGGATTTGATGCTAATCCTACTACATCGCATTGATTTTAAGCTACATCATTTGTATCGAATGGATTTTGAAGCTAACTCATTTCATTCGTCTGCATTTGAAGCTATATCAATTATATCCCAAGTGTTTGAAGCTAAATCAATTGTTTCGCGTTGATTTGAAGTTAAACCTTCTACATCGCATTGATCTGAAGCTAAACCATGTGTTTCGCTTGGATTTGAAGCTAAATCATGTGTTTCGCTTGGATTTGAAGCTAACTCGTTCGTTGCGCAAGCAGTTAAATCTAAATAACGTATATCACAAGTGTGTGAAGCTAAACCATTTGATTCGCATGGATTTGAAGCTAAGCCTTCTACTTCGCATTAATTGGAAGATAAATCACGTGTTTTGCATGGATTTGAAGCAAAACATTCTACATCGCATTGATTTGAATCTAAATCATGTGTTTCGCATGCAGTTGAAGCTAAATCATGTCTTTCACAAGTATTTGAATATGAACCATTTGAATCGCATTGATTTGAACCCGAGCCTTCTACTTCGCACTGATTTGCAGCTAAATAATGTGTCTCGCATGGATTTGTAGCTAAACCTTCTACATCGCATTGATTTGCAGCTGAATCATGTGTTTTGCATGGATTTGAAGCTACCTCGTCTGTTCCTACAGCTTTTGAAGCTATATCACTTATATCACAAGTATTTAAAGCTAAATCATATGTGCCGCATGGATTTGCAGCTGAGCCTTCTACTTCGCATTCATCTGAAGCTAAATCATTTGTATCGCATGGATTTGAATCTAAGCCTTGCCCTTCGAATTGATTTGAAGCTAAATCATGTGTTTCGTATGGATTTGAAGCTAAACCTTCTACATCGCATTGATTTGAAGCTAAACCTTCTATATTCTATTGATTTGAAGCTATTCCTTCTACCTCTTATTGATTTGAAGCTAAACCTTCTACATCGCATTGATTTGAAGATAAATCGTGTGTTTCGGATAGATTTGAAGCTAACTCGTTAGTTTCGCAAGCAGTTGTAGCTAAATAATGTATATCACAAGTATTTGTAGCTAAACCATTTGTTTCGCATGGATTTGAAGCTAAACCTTCTACATCGCATTGATTTGCAGCTATATCATGTGTTTCGCTTGGATTTGTAGCTAAACCTTCTACATCGCATTGATTTGCAGCTGAATCATGTGTTTCGCATTGATTTGAAGCTACCTCGTTTGTTCCTACAGCTTTTGAAGCTATATCACTTATATCGCAAGTATTTGAAGCTAAATCATATGTGTCGCATGGATTTGAAGCTGAACCTACTACATCGCATTGATTTGTAGCTAAATCTTGTGTATCGCATGGATTTGAAGCTAAACCTTCCACATCGCATTGATTTGAAGCTAAATCATGTGTATCGCATGGATTTGAAGCTAACTCGTTTGTTCCTACAGCTTTTGAAGCTATATCACTTATATCGCAAGTATTTGAAGCTAAATCATATGTGTCGCATGGATTTGAAGCTGAACCTACTACATCGCATTGATTTGAAGCTAAATCTTGTGTATGGCATTGATTTGAAGCTAAACCTTCTACATCGCATTTATTTGAAGCTAAATCATGTGTATCGCATGAATTTGAAGTTAACTCGTTTGTTTCGCATGCAGTTGTAGCTAAATAATGTATATCACAAGTATTTGTAGTTAAACCATTTGTTTTGCATGGATTTGAAGCCAAGCCTTCTACTTCGCATTCATTTGAAGCTAAATCGTTAGTTTCGCATGGATTTGAATCTATGCCTTGTCCTTCGAATTGATTTGAATCTAAATCATGTGTGTCGTATGGATTTGAAGCTAAACCTTCTACATCGCATTTATTTGAAGCTAAACCTTCTATATTCTATTGATTTGAAGCTAAACCTTCTATATTCTATTGATTTGAAGCTAAACCATCTACCTCTTATTGATTTGAAGCAAACCTTCTACGTCGCATTGATTTGAAGATAAATCGCGTGTTTCGCATGGATTTGAAGCTAACTCGTTAGTTTCGCATGCAGTTGTAGCTAAATAATCTATATCACAAGTATTTGTAGCTAAACCATTTGTTTCGTTTGGATTTGAAGCTACGTCTTCTACTTCGCATTGATTTGGAGCTAAATCATTTGTTTCGCATGGAATTGAAGCCACCTCGTTTGTTCCTCCAGCTTTTGAAGCTATATCACCTATATCGCAAGTATTTGAAGCTAAATCATATGTGTCGCATGGATTTGAAGCTGAACCTACTACATCGCATTCATTTGAAGCTAAATCTTGTGTATTGCTTGGATTTGAAGCTAAACCTTCTACATCGCTTTGATTTGAAGATAAATCATGTGTTTCGCATGGATTTGAAGCTAACTCGTTCGTTTCGCCTCCAGTTGAAACTATGTCACTTATATCGCAAGTATTTAAAGCTAAATCATATGTGCCGCATGGATTTGAAGCTGAGCCTTCTACTTCGCATTCATCTGAAGCTAAATCATTTGTTTCGCATGGATTTGAATCTAAGCCTTGCCCTTCGAATTGATTTGAAGCTAAATCATGTGTTTCGTATGGATTTGAAGCTGAACCTTCTACATCGCATTGATTTGCAGCTAAATCATGTGTTTCGCATGGATTTGAAGCTAAACCTTCTACATTGCATTGATTTGCAGCTGATTCATGTGTTTCGCATGGATTT
Source organism: Megalopta genalis (assembly GCF_051020955.1). Lineage (NCBI taxonomy): Eukaryota > Metazoa > Arthropoda > Insecta > Hymenoptera > Halictidae > Megalopta > Megalopta genalis. The sequence continues at coordinate 35,431 of NW_027476844.1, forward strand.
GAAGCTAACTCGTTCGTTTCGCCTGTATTCGAAGCTATATCACTTATATCGCAAATATTTGAAGCTAAATCATGTGTTACACTTGGATATGAAGCTAAACCTTCTACATCGCATTGATTTGAAGCTAAATCATATGTGTCGCATGGATTTGAAGCTGAACCTAATACATCGCATTGATTTGAAGCTAAATCTTGTGTATCGCATGGATTTGAAGCTAAACCTTCTACATCACATTGATTAGCAGCTATATCATGTGTTTCGCATGGATTTGAAGCTAACTCGTTCGTTTTGCCTGCAGTTGAATCTACATCACTTATATCGCAAGTGTTTGAAGATAAATCATGTGTATCGCGAGGATTTTTAAGCTAACTCGTTTGATTAGTCTGCATTTGAAGCTATATCACTTATACCCCAAGTGTTTGAAGCTAAATAATTTGTTTCGCGTGGATTTGAAGCAAAACCTTCTACATCGCATTGATTTGAAGCTAAATCATGTGTTTCGCATGCAGTTGAAGCTAAATCATGTCTTTCACAAGCATTTGAATATGAACCATTTGAATCGAATTGATTTGAACCCGAGCCTTCTACTTCGCACTGATTTGCAGCTAAATAATGTGTCTCGCATGGATTTGTAGCTAAACCTTCTACATCGCATTGATTTGCAGCTGAATCATGTGTATCGCATGGATTTAAAGCTACCTCGTTTGTTCCTACAGCTTTTGAAGCTATATCACTTATATCGCAAGTATTTGAAGCTAAATCATATGTGTCGCATGGATTTGAAGCTGAACCTACTACATCGCATTCATTTGAAGCTAAATCTTGTGTATCGCATGGATTTGAATCTAAGCCTTGCCCTTCGAATTGATTTGAAGCTAAATCATGTGTTTCGTATGGATTTGAAGCTAAACCTTCTACATCGCATTGATTTGAAGCTAAACCTTCTATATTCTATTGATTTGAAGCTAAACCTTCTACCTCTTATTGATTTGAAGCTAAACCTTCTACATCGCATTGATTTGAAGATAAATCGTGTGTTTCGCATAGATTTGAAGCTAACTCGTTAGTTTCGCAAGCAGTTGTAGCTCAATAATGTATATCACAAGTATTTGTAGCTAAACCATTTGTTTCGCATGGATTTGAAGCTACGCCTTCTACTTCGCATTGATTTGAAGCTAAAGCATTTGTTTCGCATGGATTTGAATCTAAGCCTTGTCCTTCGAATTGATTTGAAGCAAAAACGTGTGTTTCGTTTGTATTTGAAGCTAAACCTTCTACATCGCATTGATTTGAAGCTAAATCATGTGTCTCGCATGGAATTGAAGCTACCTCGTTTGTTCCTACAGCTTTTGAAGCTATATCACTTATATCGCAAGTATTTGAAGCTAAATCATATGTGTCGCATGGATTTGAAGCTGAACCTACTACATCGCATTCATTTGAAGCTAAATCTTGTGTATCGCATGGATTTGAAGCTAAACCTTCCACATCGCATTGATTTGAAGCTAAATCATGTGTATCGCATGGATTTGATGCTAACTCGTTAGTTTCGCATGCAGTTGTAGCTAAATAATCTATATCACAAGTATTTGTAGCTAAACCATTTGTTTCGCATGGATTTGAAGCTACGCCTTCTACTTCGCATTGATTTGAAGCTAAATCATTTGTTTCGCATGGAATTGAAGGCTCCTCGTTTGTTCCTCCAGCTTTTGAAGCTATATCACTTATATCGCAAGTATTTGAAGCTAAATCATATGTGTCGCATGGGTTTGAAGCTGAACCTTCTACATCGCATTGATTTGAAGCTAAACCTTCTACATCACATTGATTTGCAGCTAAATCATGTGTTTCGCATGGATTTGAAGCTAACTCGTTCGTTTCGCCTCCATTTGAAACTATGTCACATATATCGCAAGTATTTAAAGCTAAATCATATGTGCCGCATGGATTTGAAGCTGAGCCTTCTACTTCGCATTCATCTGAAGCTAAATCATTTGTTTCGCATGGATTTGAATCTAAGCCTTGCCCTTCGAATTGATTTGAAGCTAAATCATGTGTTTCGTATGGATTTGAAGCTAAACCTTCTACATCGCATTGATTTGCAGCTAAATCATGTGTTTCGCATGGATTTGAAGCTAAACCTTCTACATTGCATTGATTTGCAGCTGATTCATGTGTTTCGCATGGATTTGAAGCTAACTCGTTCGTTTCGCCTGTATTCGAAGCTATATCACTTATATCGCAAATATTTGAAGCTAAATCATGTGTTACACTTGGATATGAAGCTAAACCTTCTACATCGCATTGATTTGAAGCTATATCATGTGTCTCGCATGGAATTGAAGCTACCTCGTTTGTTCCTACAGCTTTTGAATCTACATCACTTATCTCGCAAGTGTTTGAAGCTAAATCATGTGTATCGCGTGGATTTTGAAGCTAACTCGTTTAATTAGTCTGCATTTGAAGCTATATCACTTATACAACAAGTGTTTGAAGCTAAATCATTTGTTTCGCGTGGATTTGAAGCTAAACCTTCTACATCGCATTGATTAGAAGCTAAATCATGTGTCTCGCATGGATTTGAAGCTAACTCGTTCGTTTCGCCTCCATTTGAAACTATATCACTTATATCGCAAGTATTTGAAGCTAAATCATATGTGTCGCATGGATTTGATGCTGAACCTTCTACATCGCATTGGTTCGAAGTTAAATCTTGTGTATCGCATGGATTTGAAGCTAATCCTTCTACATCACATTGATTAGCAACTATATCATGTGTTTCGCATTGATTTGAAGCTAAATCATTTGTTTCGCATGGACTTGAAGCTAAACCTTCTACATCCCATGGATTTGATTCTAAATCATGTGTTTCGCATGCAGTTGAAGCTAAATCATGTCTTTCACAAGTATTTGAAAATGAACCATTTGAATCGCATTGATTTGAACCCGAGCCTTCTACTTCGCACTGATTTGCAGCTAAATAATGTGTTTCGCATGCAGTTGAAGCTAAATCATGTCTTTCACAAGTATTTGATGCTAAATCATGTCTTTCACAAGCATTTGAAGATGAACCATTTCAATCGCATGGATTTGAACCTGAGCCTTCAACTTCGCACTGATTTGCAGATAAATAATGTGTTTCGCATGGATTTGAAGCTAAGCCTTCTACATCCCATGGATTTGAATCTAAATCATGTGTTTGGCATGGATTTGAAGCTAAACCTTCTACATCGCATTGATTTGCAGCTGAATCATGTGTTTCGCATGGATTTGAAGCTAACTCGTGCGTTTCGCCTGTATTTGAAGCTAGATCACTTATATCGCAAGTATTTGAAGCTAAATCATGTGTTTCGCTTGGATTTGAAGCTAAACCTTCTACATCGCATTGATTTGAAGCTACATCGTTTGTTCCTCCTGCTTTTGAAGCTATATCACTTATATCGCATGGATTTGAAGCTGAACCTACTACATCGCATTGATTTGAAGCTAAATTTTGTGTGTCGCATGGATATGAAGCAAACCAACTACATCGCATTGATTTGAAGCTTAATCATGTGTTTCGCATGCAGTTGTAGCTAAATAATGTATATCACAAGTATTTGTAGCTAAACCATTAGTTTCGCATGAATTTGAAGCTAAGCCTTCTACTTCGCATTGATTTGAAGCTAAATCATTTGCTTCGCATGGAATTGAAGCTACCTCGTATGTTCCTCCAGCTTTTGAAGCTATATCACTTATATCGCAAGTATTTGAAGCTAAATCATATGTGTCGTATGGATTTGAAGCAGCACCTTCTACATCGCATTGATTTGAAGCTAAATTGTATGTTTCGCATGCAGTTGAAGCTAAATCATGTCATTCACAAGTATTTGAAGCTAAATCATGTCTTTCACAAGCATTTGAAGATGAACCATTTCAATCGCATGGATTTGAACCTGTGCCTTCTACTTCGCACTGATTTGCAGATAAATAATGTGTTTCGCATGGATTTGAAGCTATGCCTTCTACATCCCATGGATTTGAATCTAAATCATGTGTTTGGCATGGATTTGAATCTAAACCTTCTATATCGCATTGATATGCAGCTGAATCATGTGTTTCGCATGGATTTGAAGCTGAACCTACTACATCGCATTGATTTGAAGCTAAATCTTGTGTATCGCATGGATTTGAAGCAAACCATATACATCGCATTGATTTGAAGCTAAATCATGTGTCTCGCATGGAATTGAAGCTACCTCGTTTGTTCCTACAGCTTTTGAAGCTATATCACTTATATCGCAAGTATTTGAAGCTAAATCATATGTGTCGCATGGATTTGAAGCTGAACCTACTACATCGCATTCATTTGAAGCTAAATCTTGTGTATCGCATGGATTTGAAGCTAAACCTTCCACATCGCATTGATTTGAAGCTAAATCATGTGTATCGCATGGATTTGAAGCTAACTCGTTAGTTTCGCATGCAGTTGTAGCTAAATAATCTATATCACAAGTATTTGTAGCTAAACCATTTGTTTCGCATGGATTTGAAGCTACGCCTTCTACTTCGCATTGATTTGAAGCTAAATCATATGTGTCGCATGGGTTTGAAGCTGAACCTTCTACATCGCATTGATTTGAAGCTAAACCTTCTACATCACATTGATTTGCAGCTAAATCATGTGTTTCGCATGGATTTGAAGCTAACTCGTTCGTTTCGCCTCCATTTGAAGCTATGTCACTTATATCGCAAGTATTTAAAGCTAAATCATATGTGCCGCATGGATTTGAAGCTGAGCCTTCTACTTCGCATTCATCTGAAGCTAAATCATTTGTTTCGCATGGATTTGAATCTAAGCCTTGCCCTTCGAATTGATTTGAAGCTAAATCATGTGTTTCGTATGGATTTGAAGCTAAACCTTCTACATCGCATTGATGTGAAGGTAAACCTTCTATATTCTATTGATTTGAAGCTAAACCTTCTACCTCTAATTGATTTGAAGCTAAACCTTCTACATCGCATTGATTTGAAGATAAATCGTGTGTTTCGTATAGATTTGAAGCTAACTCGTTAGTTTCGCAAGCAGTTGTAGCTAAGTAATGTATATCACAAGTATTTGTAGCTAAACCATTTGTTTCGCATGGATTTGAAGCTAAACCTTCTACATCGCATTGATTTGCAGCTGAATCATGTGTATCGCATGGATTTGAAGCTAACTCGTTTGTTTCGCATGTAGTTGTAGCTAAATAATGTATATCACAAGTATTTGTAGCTAAATCATTTGTTTTGCATGGATTTGAAGCGAAGCCTTCTACTTCGCAATCATTTGAAGCTAAATCATTTGTTTCGCATGGATTTGAATCTAAGCCTTGTCCTTCGAATTGATTTGAAGCTAAATCATGTGTTTCGCATGGATTGGAAACTAACTCGTTCGATACGCCTGCAGTTGAACCTACATCACTTATATCGTAAGTATTTGAAGCTAAATCATGTATATCGCGTGGATTTTGAAGCTAACTCGTTTGATTAGTCTGCATTAGAAGCTATATCACTTATACCCCAAGTGTTTGAAGCTAAGTCATTTGTTTCGCGTGGATTTGAAGCTAAACCTACTACATCGCATTGATTTGAAGCTAAATCATGTGTCTCGCATGGATTTGTAGCAAACTCGTTTGTTCTGCATGCAGTTGTAGCTAAATAATGTATATCACAAGTATTTGTAGCTAATCCATTTGTTTCGCATGGATCTGAAGCTAAGCCTACTACTTCGCATTGATTTGAAGTTAAATCATTTGTTTCGCATGGAATTGAAGCTTCCTCGTTTGTTTCTCCAGCTTTTGAAGCTATATCACTTATATCGCAAGTATTTGAAGCTAAATCATATGTGTCGCATGGATTTGAAGCTGAACCTTCTACATCGCATTGATTTGAAGCTAAATCATGTGTTTCGCATGGATTTGAAGCTAACTCGTTCGTTTCGCATGCAGTTGTAGCTAAATAATGTATATCACAAGTATTTGTAGCTAAACCATTCGTTTCGCATGGATTTGAAGCTACGCCTTCTACTTCGCATTGATTTGAAGCTAAATCATTTGTTTCGCATGGATTTGAATCTAAGCCTTGTCCTTCGAATTGATTTGAAGCTAAATCTTGTGTATGGCATGGATTTGAAGCTAAACCTTCTACATCGCATTGATTTGAAGCTAAATCATGTGTCTCGCATGGAATTGAAGCTACCTCGTTTGTTCCTACAGCTTCTGAAGCTATATCACTTATATCGCAAGTATTTGAAGCTAAATCATATGTGTCGCATGTATTAGAAGCTGAACCTACTACATCGCATGGATTTGAAGCTAAATCTTGTGTATCGCATGGATTTGAAACTAAACCTTCTACATCGCATTGATTTGAAGCTAAATCATGTGAGTCGCATGGATTTGAAGCTAACTCGATCTTTTCGCAAGCAATTGTAGCTAAATGATGTATATCACAAGTATTTGTAGCTAAATCATTTGTTTTGCATGGATTTGAAGCTAAGCCTTCTACTTCGCATTCATTTGAAGTTAAATCATTTGTTTCGCATGGATTTGAATATAAGCCTTGCCCTTCGAATTGATTTGAAGCTAAATCATGTGTTTCGTATGGATTTGAAGCTAAATCTTCTACATCGCATTGACTTGAAGCTAAACCTTCTACATACTATTGATTTGAAGCTAAACCTTGTACCTCTTATTGTTTTGAAGCCACACCTTCTACATCGCATTGATTTGCAGGTAAATAATGTGTTTCGCATGGATTTGAAGCTAACTCGTTCGGTTCGCCTGCAGTTGAATCTACATCACTTATATCTCTAGTATTTGAAGCTAAATCATGTGTATCGCGTGGATTTGAAGCTAAACCTTCTACATCGCATTGATTTGAAGCTAAATCATGTGTCTCGCATGGATTTCAAGCTAACTTGTTTGTTTCTTCTGCATTTGAAGCTACATCACTAATATCGAGAGTATTTGAAGCTAAATCATTTGTTTCGCACAGAGTTGAAGCTAAACCATCTACATCGCATTGATTTGAAACTAAATCATGTGTTTCGCTTCGATTTGAATCCAAATCATGTGTTTCATCTGCATATGAAGCTATATTACTTATATCGCAATTATCTGAAGCTAAATCATCTGTGTCGCATGGATTTGCAGCTAAACCTTCTACATCGCATTGATTTGAAGCTAAATCATGTGTCTCGCATGGAATTGAAGCTACCTCGTTTGTTCCTACAGCTTTTGAAGCTATATCACTTATATCGCAAGTATTTGAATCTAAATCATATGTGTCGCATGGATTTGAAGCTGAACCTACTACATCGCATTCATTTGAAGCTAAATCTTGTGTATCGCATGGATTTGAAGCTAAACCTTCCACATCGCATTGATTTGAAGCTAAATCATGTGTATCGCATGGATTTGAAGCTAACTCGTTAGTTTCGCATGCAGTTGTAGCTAAATAATCTATATCACAAGTATTTGTAGCTAAACCATTTGTTTCGCATGGATTTGAAGCTACGCCTTCTACTTCGCATTGATTTGAAGCTAAATCATATGTGTCGCATGGGTTTGAAGCTGAACCTTCTACATCGCATTGATTTGAAGCTAAACCTTCTACATCACATTGATTTGCAGCTAAATCATGTGTTTCGCATGGATTTGAAGCTAACTCGTTCGTTTCGCCTCCATTTGAAGCTATGTCACTTATATCGCAAGTATTTAAAGCTAAATCATATGTGCCGCATGGATTTGAAGCTGAGCCTTCTACTTCGCATTCATCTGAAGCTAAATCATTTGTTTCGCATGGATTTGAATCTAAGCCTTGTCCTTCGAATTGATTTGAAGCTAAATCATGTGTTTCGCATGGATTGGAAACTAACTCGTTCGATACGCCTGCAGTTGAACCTACATCACTTATATCGTAAGTATTTGAAGCTAAATCATGTATATCGCGTGGATTTTGAAGCTAACTCGTTTGATTAGTCTGCATTAGAAGCTATATCACTTATACCCCAAGTGTTTGAAGCTAAGTCATTTGTTTCGCGTGGATTTGAAGCTAAACCTACTACATCGCATTGATTTGAAGCTAAATCATGTGTCTCGCATGGATTTGTAGCAAACTCGTTTGTTCTGCATGCAGTTGTAGCTAAATAATGTATATCACAAGTATTTGTAGCTAATCCATTTGTTTCGCATGGATCTGAAGCTAAGCCTACTACTTCGCATTGATTTGAAGTTAAATCATTTGTTTCGCATGGAATTGAAGCTTCCTCGTTTGTTTCTCCAGCTTTTGAAGCTATATCACTTATATCGCAAGTATTTGAAGCTAAATCATATGTGTCGCATGGATTTGAAGCTGAACCTTCTACATCGCATTGATTTGAAGCTAAATCATGTGTTTCGCATGGATTTGAAGCTAACTCGTTCGTTTCGCATGCAGTTGTAGCTAAATAATGTATATCACAAGTATTTGTAGCTAAACCATTCGTTTCGCATGGATTTGAAGCTACGCCTTCTACTTCGCATTGATTTGAAGCTAAATCATTTGTTTCGCATGGATTTGAATCTAAGCCTTGTCCTTCGAATTTATTTGAAGCTAAATCTTGTGTATGGCATGGATTTGAAGCTAAACATTCTACATCGCATTGATTTGAAGCTAAATCATGTGTCTCGCATGGAATTGAAGCTACCTCGTTTGTTCCTACAGCTTTTGAAGCTATATCACTTATATCGCAAGTAGTTTAAACTATATCATATGTGTCGCATGTATTAGAAGCTGAACCTACTACATCGCATTGATTTGAAGCTAAATCTTGTGTATCGCATGGATTTGAAGCTAAACCATCTACATCGCATTGATTTGAAGCTAAATCATGTGAGTCGCATGGATTTGAAGCTAACTCGTTCGTTTCGCATGCAATTGTAGCTAAATGATGTATATCACAAGTATTTGTAGCAAAACCATTTGTTTTGCATGGATTTGAAGCTAAGCCTTCTACTTCGCATTCATTTGAAGCTAAATCATTTGTTTCGCATGGATTTGAATCTAAGCCTTGTCCTTCGAATTGATTTGAAGCTAAATCTTGTGTATGGCATGGAATTGAAGCTAAACCTTCTACATCGCATTGATTTGAAGCTAAATCATGTGTCTCGCATGGAATTGAAGCTACCTCGTTTGTTCCTACAGCTTCTGAAGCTATATCACTTATATCGCAAGTATTTGAAGCTAAATCATATGTGTCGCATGTATTAGAAGCTGAACCTACTACATCGCATGGATTTGAAGCTAAATCTTGTGTATCGCATGGATTTGAAACTAAACCTTCTACATCGCATTGATTTGAAGCTAAATCATGTGAGTCGCATGGATTTGAAGCTAACTCGATCTTTTCGCAAGCAATTGTAGCTAAATGATGTATATCACAAGTATTTGTAGCTAAATCATTTGTTTTGCATGGATTTGAAGCTAAGCCTTCTACTTCGCATTCATTTGAAGCTAAATCATTTGTTTCGCATGGATTTGAATATAAGCCTTGCCCTTCGAATTGATTTGAAGCTAAATCATGTGTTTCGTATGGATTTGAAGCTAAATCTTCTACATCGCATTGACTTGAAGCTAAACCTTCTACATACTATTGATTTGAAGCTAAACCTTGTACCTCTTATTGTTTTGAAGCCACACCTTCTACATCGCATTGATTTGCAGGTAAATAATGTGTTTCGCATGGATTTGAAGCTAACTCGTTCGGTTCGCCTGCAGTTGAATCTACATCACTTATATCTCTAGTATTTGAAGCTAAATCATGTGTATCGCGTGGATTTGAAGCTAAACCTTCTACATCGCATTGATTTGAAGCTAAATCATGTGTCTCGCATGGATTTCAAGCTAACTCGTTTGTTTCTTCTGCATTTGAAGCTACATCACTAATATCGAGAGTATTTGAAGCTAAATCATTTGTTTCGCACAGAGTTGAAGCTAAACCATCTACATCGCATTGATTTGAAACTAAATCATGTGTTTCGCTTCGATTTGAATCCAAATCATGTGTTTCATCTGCATTTGAAGCTATATTACTTATATCGCAATTATCTGAAGCTAAATCATCTGTGTCGCATGGATTTGCAGCTAAACCTTCTACATCGCATTGATTTGAAGCTAAATCATGTGTTTCGCATGGATTTGAAGCTAACTCGTTCGTTTCGCCTGCAGTTGAACCTACATCACATATATCGCAAGTATTTGAAGCTAAATCATGTGTATCGCGTGGATTTTGAAGCTAACTCGTTTGATTAGTCTGCATTTGAAGCTATACCACTTATACCCCAAGTGTTTGAAGCTAAATCATTTGTTTTGCAAGGATTTGAAGCTAAGCCTTCTACTTCGCATTCATTTGAAGCTAAATCATTTGTTTCGCATGGATTTGAATATAAGCCTTGTCCTTCGAATTGATTTGAAGCTAAATCATGTGTTTCGTATAGATTTGAACCTAACCTCCTACATCGCATTGACTTGAAGCTAAACCTTCTACATGCTATTGATTTGAACCTAAACCTTGTACCTCTTATTGTTTTGAAGCTAAACCTTCTACATCGAATTGATTTGCAGCTAAATAATGTGTTTCGCATGGATTTGAAGCTAACTCGTTCGTTTCGCCTGCAGTTGAACCTACATCACTTATATCGCAAGTATTTGAAGCTGAATCATGTGTAACGCGTGGATTTTGAAGCTAACTCGTTTGATTAGTCTGCATTTGAAGCTATATCACTTATACCCCAAGTGTTTGAAGCTAAATCATATGTTTCGCGTGGATTTGTAGCTAAACCTTCTACATCGCATTGATTAGAAGCTAAATCATGTGTCTCGCATGGATTTGAAGCTAACTCGTTCGTTTCGCCTCCATTTGAAATATGTCACTTATATCGCAAGTATTTAAAGCTAAATCATATGTGCCGCATGGATTTGAAGCTAAGCCTTCTACTTCGCATTCATTTGAAGCTAAATCATGTGTTTCGTTTGGATTTGAAGCTAAACCTTCTACATCGCATTGATTTGAAGCTAAATCATGTGTCTCGCATGGAATTGAAGCTACCTCGTTTGTTCCTACAGCTTTTGAAGCTATATCACTTACATCGCATGGATTTGAAGCTGAACCTTCTACATCGCATTGATTTGCAGCTAAATCATGTGTTTCACATGGATTTGAAGCTAACTCGTTCGTTTCGCCTGCAGTTGAACCTACATCACATATCGCAAGTATTTGAAGCTGAATCATGTGTAACGCGTGGATTTTGAAGCTAACTCGTTTGATTAGTCTGCATTTGAAGCTATATCACTTATACCCCAAGTGTTTGAAGCTAAATCATATGTTTCGCGTGGATTTGAAGCTAAACCTTCTACATCGCATTGATTACAAGCTAAATCATGTGTCTCGCATGGATTTGAAGCTAACTCGTTCGTTTCGCCTCCATTTGAAACTATGTCACTTATATCGCAAGTATTTAAAGCTAAATCATATGTGCCGCATGGATTTGAAGCTAAGCCTTCTACTTCGCATTCATTTGAAGCTAAATCATGTGTTTCGTATGGATTTGAAGCTAAACGTTCTACATCGCATTGATTTGAAGCTAAACCTTCTATATTCTATTGATTTGAAGCTAAACCTTCTACCTCTTATTGATTTGAAGCTAAACCTTCTACATCGCAGTGATTTGAAGATAAATCGTGTGTTTCGCATAGATTTCAATCTAACTCGTTAGTTTCGCATGCAGTTGTAGCTAAATAATGTATATCACAAGTATGTGTAGCTAAACCATTTGTTTCGCATGGATTTTAAGCTACGCCTTCTACTTCGCATTGATTTGAAGCTAAATCATTTGTTTCGCACGGAATTGAAGCTACCTCGTTTGTTCCTCCTGCTTTTTAAGCTATATCACTTATATCGCATGGATTTGAAGCTGAACCTACTACATCGCATTGATTTGAAGCTAAATCATGTGTATCGCGTGGATTTTGAAGCTAACTCGTTTGATTAGTCTTCATTTGAAGCTATATCACTTACACCCCAAGCGTTTGAAGCTAAATCATGTGATTCGCATGGATTTGAAGCTAACTCGTTCGTTTCGCATGCAGTTGTAGCTAAATAATGTATATCACAAGTATTTGTAGTTAAACCATTTGTTTTGCATGGATTTGAAGCCAAGCCTTCTACTTCGCATTCAATTGAAGCTAAATCATTTGTTTCGCATGGATTTGAATCTAATCCTTGTCCTTCGAATTGATTTGAATCTAAATCATGTGTGTCGTATGGTTTTGAAGCTAAACCTTCTACATCGCATTTATTTGAAGCTAAACCTTCTATATTGTATTGATTTGAAGCTAAACCATCTACCTCTTATTGATTTGAAGCAAACCTTCTACAACGCATTGATTTGAAGATAAATCGTGTGTTTCGCATGGATTTGAAGCTAACTCGTTAGTTTCGCATGCAGTTGTAGCTAAATAATCTATATCACAAGTATTTGTAGCTAAACAATTTGTTTCGCATGGATTTGAAGCTACGCCTTCTACTTCGCATTGATTTGAAGCTAAATCATTTGTTTCGCATGGAATTGAAGCCACCTCGTTTGTTCCTCCAACTTTTGAAGCTATATCACTTATATCGCAACTATTTGAAGCTAAATCATATGTGTCACATGGATTTGAAGCTGAACCTTCTACATCGCATTGATTTGAAGTTAAATCATGTGTTTCGCATGGATTTGATGCTAACTCGTTCGTTTTGCCTGCAGTTGAATCGACATCACTTATATCGCAAGTGTTTGAAGCTAAATCATGTGAATCGCGTGGATTTTGAAGCTAACTCGTTTGATTAGTCTGCATTTGAAGCTATATCACTTATATCGCAAGTATTTGAAGCTAAATCATATGTGTCGCATGGATTTGAAGCTGAACCTACTACATCGCATTGATTTGAAGCTAAATCTTGTGTATCGTATGGATTTGAAGCTAAACCTTCTAAATCGCTAATATTTGAAGCTAAATCATGTGTATCGCGTGGATTTTGAAGCTAACTCGTTTGATTAGTCTTCATTTGAAACTATATCATTTATACCCGAAGTGTTTGAATCTATATCATTATCATTCGCATGGATAATGAAGATAACTCGTTCGTTTCGCCTGCAGTTGAATCTACATCACTTATATCGCTAGTATTTGAACCTAAATCATGTGTATCGCGTGGATTTTGAAGCTAACTCGTTTGATTAGTCTTCATTTGAAGCTATATCACTTACACCCCAAGCGTTTGAAGCTATATCATTTGTTTCGCATGGATTTGAAGCTAATCCTTATTCATCGCATTGATTTGCAGCTAAATCATGTGTTTCGCATGGATTTGAAGCTAACTCGTTCGTTGCGCATGCAGTTAAATCTAAATAACGTATATCACAAGTATGTGAAGCTAAACCATTTGATTCGCATGGATTTGAAGCTAAGCCTTCTACTTTGCATTAATTGGAAGATAAATCACGTGTTTTGCATGGATTTGAAGCAAAACCTTCTACATCGCATTGATTTTCAGCTAAATCATGTGTTTCGCATGCAGTTGAAGCTAAATCATGTCTTTCACTAGTATTTCAAGATGAACCATTTGAATCGCATTGATTTGAACCCGAGCCTTCTACTTCGCACTGATTTGCAGCTAAATAATGTGTTTCGCATGGATTTGAAGCTAATCCTTCTACATCGCATTGATTTGCAGCTGAATCATGTGTTTCGCATAGATTTGAAGCTAACTCGTTCGTTTTGCTTGCAGTTGAATCTACATCATTTATATCGCAAGTGTTTGAAGCTGAATCATGTGTATCGCGTGGAATTGAAGCTACCTCGTTTGTTCCTACAGCTTTTAAAGCTATATCACTTATATCGCAAGTATTTGAAGCTAAATCATATGTGTCGCATGGATTTGAAGCTGAACCTACTTCATCGCATTGACTTGAAACTAAATCTTGTGTATGGCATGGATTTGAAGCTAAACCTTCTACATCGCATTGATTTGAAGCTAAATCATGTGTATCGCATGGATTTGAAGTTAACTCGTTTGTTTCGCATGCAGTTGTATCTAAATAATGTATATCACAAGTATTTGTAGTTAAACCATTTGTTTTGCATGGATTTGGAGCCAAGCCTTCTACATCACATTTATTTGAAGCTAAACCTTCTATATTGTATTGATTTGAAGCTAAACCATCTACCTCTTATTGATTTGAAGCAAACCTTCTACATCGCATTGATTTGAAGATAAATCGTGTGTTTCCCATGGATTTGAAGCTAACTCGTTCGTTTCGCATGCAGTTGTAGCTAAATAATCTATATCACAAGTATTTGTAGCTAAACCATTTGTTTCACATGGATTTGAAGCTACGCCTTCTACTTCGCATTGATTTGAAGCTAAATCATTTGTTTCGCATGGAATTGAAGCCACCTCGTTTGTTCCTCCAACTTTTGAAGCTATATCACTTATATCGCAACTATTTGAAGCTAAATCATGTGTATCGCATGGATTTGAAGCTAAACCTACTACATCGCATTGATTTGAAGCTAAATCATTTGTTTCGCATGGATTTGAAGCTAAAACATGTGTTTCGCATGCAGTTGAAGCTAAATCATGTCTTTCACAAGTATTTGAAGATGAACCATTTGATTTGCATTGATTTGAACCCGAGCCTTCTACTTCGCACTGATTTGCAGCTAAATAATGTGTTTCGCATGGATTTGAAGCTAATCCTTCTACATCGCATTGACTTGAAGCTGAATCATGTGTTTCGCATGGATTTGAAGCTACGCCTTCCACTTCGCATTGATTTGAAGCTAAATCATTTGTTTCGCATGGAATTGAAGCTACCTCGTTTGTTCCTCCTGCTTTTGAAGCAATATCACTTATATCGCATGGATTTGAAGCTGAACCTACATCGCATTGATTTGAAGCTAAATCTTGTGTATCGTATGGATCTGAAGCTAAGCCTTCTACTTCGCATTGATTTGAAGTTAAATCATTTGTTTCGCATGGAATTGAAGCTTCCTCGTTTGTTCCTCCAGCTTTTGAAGCTATATCGCTTATATCGCAAGTATTTGAAGCTAAATCATATGTGTCGCATGGATTTGAAGCTGAACCTTCTACATCGCATTGAAATGAATCTAAATCTTGTGTATCGCATGGATTTGAAGCTAAACCTTCTACATCACATTGATTTGCAGCTAAATCATATGTTTCGCATGGATTTGAAGCTAACTCGTTCGTTTCGCCTGCAGTTGAACCTACATCACTTATATCGCAAGTATTTGAAGCTAAATCATGTATATCGCGAGGATTTTGAGGCTAACTCGTTTGATTAGTCTGCATTTGAAGCTATATCACTTATACCCCAAGTGTTTGAAGCTAAATCATATGTGTCGCATGGGTTTGAAGCTGAACCTTCTACATCGCATTGATTTGAAGCTAAACTTGTGTATCGCATCGATTTGAAGCTAAACCTTCTACATCACATTGATTTGCAGCTAAATCATGTGTTTCGCATGGATTTGAAGCTAACTCGTTCATTTCGCCTCCATTTGAAACTATATCACTTATATCGCAAGTATTTAAAGCTAAATCATATGTGCCGCATGGTTTTGAAGCTGAGCCTTCTACTTCGCATTCATCTGAAGCTAAATCATTTGTTTCGCATGGATTTGAATCTAAGCCTTGCCCTTCGAATTGATTTGAAGCTAAATCATGTGTTTCGTATGGATTTGAAGCTAAACCTTCTACATCGCATTGATTTGCAGCTAAATCATGTGTTTCGCATGGATTTGAAGCTAAACCTTCTACATTGCATTGATTTGCAGCTGATTCATGTGTTTCGCATGGATTTGAAGCTAACTCGTTCGTTTCGCCTGTATTCTAAGCTATATCACTTATATCGCAAATATTTGAAGCTAAATCATGTGTTACACTTGGATATGAAGCTAAACCTTCTACATCGCATTGATTTGAAGCTAAATCATGTGTCTCGCATGGAATTGAAGCTACCTCGTTTGTTCCTACAGCTTTTGAAGCTATATCACTTATATCGCAAGTATTTGAAGCTAAATCATATGTGTCGCATGGATTTGAAGCTGAACCTAATACATCGCATTGATTTGAAGCTAAATCTTGTGTATCGCATGGATTTGAAGCTAAACCTTCTACATCGCATTTATTTGAAGCTAAACCTTCTATATTCCATTGATTTGAAGCTAAACCATCTACCTGTTATAGATTTTAAGCAAACCTTCTACATCGCATTGATTTGAAGATAAATCGTGTGTTTCGCATGGATTTGAAGCTAAACCTTCTACATTGCATTGATTTGCAGCTGATTCATGTGTTTCGCATGGATTTGAAGCTAACTCGTTCGTTTCGCCTGTATTCGAAGCTATATCACTTATATCGCAAATATTTGAAGCTAAATCATGTGTTACACTTGGATATGAAGCTAAACCTTCTACAACGCATTGATTTGAAGCTAAATCATGTGTCTCGCATGGAATTGAAGCTACCTCGTTTGTTCCTACAGCTTTTGAAGCTATATCACTTATATCGCAAGTATTTGAAGCTAAATCATATGTGTCGCATGGATTTGAAGCTGAACCTAATACATCGCATTGATTTGAAGCTAAATCTTGTGTATCGCATGGATTTGAAGCTAAACCTTCTACATCGCATTTATTTGAAGCTAAACCTTCTATATTCCATTGATTTGAAGCTAAACCATCTACCTCTTATAGATTTCAAGCAAACCTTCTACATCGCATTGATTTGAAAATAAATCGTGTGTTTCGCATGGATTTGAAGCTAACTCGTTAGTTTCGCATGCAGTTGTAGCTAAATAATGTATATCACAAGTATTTGTAGCTAAACCATTTCTTTCGCATGGATTTGAAACTAAACCTTCTACATCGCATTGATTTGCAGATAAATCATGTGTTTCGCATGGATTTGAAGCTAACTCGTTCGTTTCGCCTGCAGTTGAATCTACATCACTTATATCGCTAATATTTGTAGCTAAATCATGTGTATCGCGTGGATTTTGAAGCTAACTCGTTTGATTAGTCTTCAATTGAAGCTATATCATTTATGCCCCAAGTGTTTGAAGCTATATCATTTGTTTCGCATGGATTTGAAGCTAAACCTCCTTCATCGCATTGATTTGCAGCTAAATCATGTGTTTCGCATGCAGTTGAAGCTAAATCATGTCTTTCACAAGTATTTGAAGATGAACCATTTTAGTCGCATTGATTTGAACCCAAGCCTTCTACTTCGAACCTATTTGCAGCTAAATAATGTGTATCGCATGGATTTGAAGCTAAATTATTTGTTTCGCGTGGATTTGAATATAAGCCTTGTCCTTCGAATTGATTTAAAGCTAAATCATGTGTTTCGTATGGATTTGAAGCTAATCCTTCTACATCGCATTGATTTGCAGCTGAATCATGTGTATCGCATGGATTTGAAGCTAACTCGTTCGTTTTGCTTGCAGTTGAATCTACATCACTTATATCGCAAGTGTTTGAAGCTGAATCATGTGTATCGCGTGGAATTGAAGCTACGTCGTTTGTTCCTACAGCTTTTAAAGCTATATCACTTATATCGCAAGTATTTGAAGCTAAATCATATGTGTCGCATGGATTTGAAGCTGAACCTACTTCGTCGCATTGACTTGAAGCTAAATCTTGTGTATGGCATGGATTTGAAGCTAAACCTTCTACATCGCATTGATTTGAAGCTAAATCATGTGTATCGCATGGATTTGAAGTTAACTCGTTTGTTTCGCATGCAGTTGTATCTAAATAATGTATATCACAAGTATTTGTAGTTAAACCATTTGTTTTGCATGGATTTGAAGCCAAGCCTTCTACTTCGCATTCATTTGAAGCTAAATCATTTGTTTCGCATGGATTTGAATCTAAGCCTTGTCCTTCGAATTGATTTGAATCTAAATCACGTGTCTCGCACTGATTTGCAGCTAAATAATGTGTTTCGCATGGATTTGAAGCTAATCCTTCTACATCGCATTGACTTGAAGCTGAATCATGTGTTTCGCATGGATTTGAAGCTACGCCTTCCACTTCGCATTGATTTGAAGCTAAATCATTTGTTTCGCATGGAATTGAAGCTACCTCGTTTGTTCCTCCTGCTTTTGAAGCTATATCACTTATATCGCATGGATTTGAAGCTGAACCTACATCGCATTGATTTGAAGCTAAATCTTGTGTATCGCATGGATCTGAAGCTAAGCCTTCTACTTCGCATTGATTTGAAGTTAAATCAATTGTTTCGCATGGAATTGAAGCTTCCTCGTTTGTTCCTCCAGCTTTTGAAGCTATATCGCTTATATCGCAAGTATTTGAAGCTAAATCATATGTGTCGCATGGATTTGAAGCTGAACCTTCTACATCGCATTGAAATGAATCTAAATCTTGTGTATCGCATGGATTTGAAGCTAAACCTACTACATCACATTGATTTGCAGCTAAATCATATGTTTCGCATGGATTTGAAGCTAACTCGTTCGTTTCGCCTGCAGTTGAACCTACATCACTTATATCGCAAGTATTTGAAGCTAAATCATGTATATCGCGTGGATTTTGAGGCTAACTCGTTTGATTAGTCTGCATTTGAAGCTATATCACTTATACCCCAAGTGTTTGAAGCTAAGTCATTTGTTTCGCGTGGATTTGAAGCTAAACCTTCTACATCGCATTGATTTGAAGCTAAATCATATGTGTCGCATGGATTTGAAGCTGAACCTACTACATCGCATTGATTTGAAGCTAAATCTTGTGCATCGCATGGATTTGAAGCTAAACCTTCCACATCGCATTGATTTGAAGCTAAATCATGTGTATCGCATGGATTTGAAGCTAAACCTTCTACATCGCATCGATTTGCAGCTGAATCAAGTGTTTCGCATGTATTTGAAGCTACCTCGTTTGTTCCTCCAGCTTTTGAAGCTATATCACTTATATCGCAAGTATTTGAAGCTAAATCATATGTGTCGCATGGATTTGAAGCTGAACCTTCTACATGGCATTGATTTGAAGCTAAATCTTGTGTATCGCATGGATTTGAAGCTAAACCTTCTACATCACATTGATTAGCAGCTATATCATGTGTTTCGCATGGATTTGAAGCTAACTCGTTCGTTTTGCCTGCAGTTGAATCTACATCACTTATATCGCAAGTGTTTGAAGATAAATCATGTGTATCGCGTTGATTTTTAAGCTAACTCGTTTGATTAGTCTGCATTTGAAGCTATATCACTTATACCCCAAGTGTTTGAAGCTAAATCATTTGTTTCGCGTGGATTTGAAGCAAAACCTTCTACATCGCATTGATTTGAAGCTAAATCATGTGTTTCGCATGCAGTTGAAGCTAAATCATGTCTTTCACAAGTATTTGAATATGAACCATTTGAATCGCATTGATTTGAACCCGAGCCTTCTACTTCGCACTGATTTGCAGCTAAATAATGTGTCTCGCATGGATTTGTAGCTAAACCTTCTACATCGCATTGATTTGCAGCTGAATCATGTGTTTCGCATGGATTTGAAGCTACCTCGTTTGTTCCTACAGCTTTTGAAGCTATATCACTTATATCGCAAGTATTTGAAGCTAAATCATATGTGTCGCATGGATTTGAAGCTGAACCTACTACATCGCATTCATTTGAAGCTAAATCTTGTGTATCGCATGGATTTGAAGCTAAACCTTCTACATCGCTTTGATTTGAAGATAAATCATGTGTTTCGCATGGATTTGAAGCTAACTCGTTCGTTTCGCCTCCATTTGAAACTATGTCACTTATATCGCAAGTATTTAAAGCTAAATCATATGTGCCGCATGGATTTGAAGCTGTGCCTTCTACTTCGCATTCATCTGAAGCTAAATCATTTGTTTCGCATGGATTTGAATCTAAGCCTTGCCCTTCGAATTGATTTGAAGCTAAATCATGTGTTTCGTATGGATTTGAAGCTAAACCTTCTACATCGCATTGATTTGAAGTTAAACCTTCTATATTCTATTGATTTGAAGCTAAACCTTCTACCTCTTATTGATTTGAAGCTAAACCTTCTACATCGCATTGATTTGAAGATAAATCGTGTGTTTCGCATAGATTTGAAGCTAACTCGTTAGTTTCGCAAGCAGTTGTAGCTAAATAATGTATATCACAAGTATTTGTAGCTAAACCATTTGTTTCGCATGGATTTGAAGCTACGCCTTCTACTTCGCATTGATTTGAAGCTAAAGCATTTGTTTCGCATGGATTTGTATCTAAGCCTTGTCCTTCGAATTGATTTGAAGCTAAAACATGTGTTTCGTTTGGATTTGAAGCTAAACCTTCTACATCGCATTGATTTGAAGCTAAATCATGTGTCTCGCATGGAATTGAAGCTACCTCGTTTGTTCCTACAGCTTTTGAAGCTATATCACTTATATCGCAAGTATTTGAAGCTAAATCATATGTGTCGCATGGATTTGAAGCTGAACCTACTACATCGCATTGATTTGAAGCTAAATCTTGTGTATCGCATGGATTTGAAGCTAAACCTTCCACATCGCATTGATTTGAAGCTAAATCATGTGTATCGCATGGATTTGAAGCTAACTCGTTAGTTTCGCATGCAGTTGTAGCTAAATAATCTATATCACAAGTATTTGTAGCTAAACCATTTGTTTCGCATGGATTTGAAGCTACGCCTTCTACTTCGCATTGATTTGAAGCTAAATCATCTGTTTCGCATGGAATTGAAGCCTCCTCGTTTGTTCCTCCAGCTTTTGAAGCTATATCACTTATATCGCAAGTATTTGAAGCTAAATCATATGTGTCGCATGGGTTTGAAGCTGAACCTTCTACATCGCATTGATTTGAAGCTAAATCTTGTGTATCGCATGGATTTGAAGCTAAACCTTCTACATCACATTGATTTGCAGCTAAATCATGTGTTTCGCATGGATTTGAAGCTAACTCGTTCGTTTCGCCTCCATTTGAAACTATATCACTTATATCGCAAGTATTTAAAGCTAAATCATATGTGCCGCATGGATTTGAAGCTGAGCCTTCTACTTCGCATTCATCTGAAGCTAAATCATTTGTTTCGCATGGATTTGAATCTAAGCCTTGCCCTTCGAATTGATTTGAAGCTAAATCATGTGTTTCGTATGGATTTGAAGCTAAACCTTCTACATCGCATTGATTTGCAGCTAAATCATGTGTTTCGCATGGATTTGAAGCTAAACCTTCTACATTGCATTGATTTGCAGCTGATTCATGTGTTTCGCATGGATTTGAAGCTAACTCGTTCGTTTCGCCTGTATTCGAAGCTATATCACTTATATCGCAAATATTTGAAGCTAAATCATGTGTTACACTTGGATATGAAGCTAAACCTTCTACATCGCATTGATTTGAAGCTAAATCATGTGTTTCGCATGCAGTTGAAGCTAAATCATGTCTTTCACAAGTATTTGAATATGAACCATTTGAATCGCATTGATTTGAACCCGAGCCTTCTACTTCGCACTGATTTGCAGCTAAATAATGTGTCTCGCATGGATTTGTAGCTAAACCTTCTACATCGCATTGATTTGCAGCTGAATCATGTGTTTCGCATGGATTTGAAGCTACCTCGTTTGTTCCTACAGCTTTTAGAGCTATATCACTTATATCGCAAGTATTTGAAGCTAAATCATGTGTGTCGCATGGATTTGAAGCTGAACCTACTACATCGCATTCATTTGAAGCTAAATCTTGTGTATCGCATGGATTTGAAGCTAAACCTTCTACATCGCTTTGATTTGAAGATAAATCATGTGTTTCGCATGGATTTGAAGCTAACTCGTTCGTTTCGCCTCCATTTGAAACTATGTCACTTATATCGCAAGTATTTAAAGCTAAATCATATGTGCCGCATGGATTTGAAGCAGAGCCTTCTACTTCGCATTCATCTGAAGCTAAATCATTTGTTTCGCATGGATTTGAATCTAAGCCTTGCCCTTCGAATTGATTTGAAGCTAAATCATGTGTTTCGTATGGATTTGAAGCTAAACCTTCTACATCGCATTGATTTGCAGCTAAATCATGTGTTTCGCATGGATTTGAAGCTAAACCTTCTACATTGCATTGATTTGCAGCTGATTCATGTGTTTCGCATGGATTTGAAGCTAACTCGTTCGTTTCGCCTGTATTCGAAGCTATATCACTTATATCGCAAATATTTGAAGCTAAATCATGTGTTACACTTGGATATGAAGCTAAACCTTCTACATCGCATTGATTTGAAGCTAAATCATGTGTCTCGCATGGAATTGAAGCTACCTCGTTTGTTCCTACAGCTTTTGAAGCTATATCACTTATATCGCAAGTATTTGAAGCTAAATCATATGTGTCGAATGGATTTGAAGCTGAACCTAATACATCGCATTGATTTGAAGCTAAATCATGTTTCTCGCATGGAATTGAAGCTACCTCGTTTGTTCCTACAGCTTTTGAAGCTATATCACTTATATCGCAAGTATTTGCAGCTAAATCGAATGTGTCGCATGGATTTGAAGCTGAACATACTACATCGCATTGATTTGAAGCTAAATCATGTACATAGCATGGATTTGAAGCTATCTCGTTTATTTCGCATGCAGTTGTATCTAAATAATGTATATCACAAGTATTTGTAGCTAAACCATTTGTTTTGCATGGATTTGAATTTAAGCCTTCTACTTCGCATTCATTTGAAGCTAAATCATTTGTTTCGCATGGATTTGAATCTAAGCCTTGTCCTTCGAATTGATTTGAAGCTAAATCATGTGTTTCGTATGGATTTGAAGCTAAACCTTCTACATCGCTTTGATTTGAAGATAAATCATGTGTTTCGCATGGATTTGAAGCTAACTCGTTCGTTTCGCCTCCATTTGAAACTATGTCACTTATATCGCAAGTATTTAAAGCTAAATCATATGTGCCGCATGGATTTGAAGCTGTGCCTTCTACTTCGCATTCATCTGAAGCTAAATCATTTGTTTCGCATGGATTTGAATCTAAGCCTTGCCCTTCGAATTGATTTGAAGCTAAATCATGTGTTTCGTATGGATTTGAAGCTAAACCTTCTACATCGCATTGATTTGAAGATAAATCGTGTGTTTCGCATAGATTTGAAGCTAACTCGTTAGTTTCGCAAGCAGTTGTAGCTAAATAATGTATATCACAAGTATTTGTAGCTAAACCATTTGTTTCGCATGGATTTGAAGCTACGCCTTCTACTTCGCATTGATTTGAAGCTAAAGCATTTGTTTCGCATGGATTTGTATCTAAGCCTTGTCCTTCGAATTGATTTGAAGCTAAAACATGTGTTTCGTTTGGATTTGAAGCTAAACCTTCTACATCGCATTGATTTGAAGCTAAATCATGTGTCTCGCATGGAATTGAAGCTACCTCGTTTGTTCCTACAGCTTTTGAAGCTATATCACTTATATCGCAAGTATTTGAAGCTAAATCATATGTGTCGCATGGATTTGAAGCTGAACCTACTACATCGCATTGATTTGAAGCTAAATCTTGTGTATCGCATGGATTTGAAGCTAAACCTTCCACATCGCATTGATTTGAAGCTAAATCATGTGTATCGCATGGATTTGAAGCTAACTCGTTAGTTTCGCATGCAGTTGTAGCTAAATAATCTATATCACAAGTATTTGTAGCTAAACCATTTGTTTCGCATGGATTTGAAGCTACGCCTTCTACTTCGCATTGATTTGAAGCTAAATCATCTGTTTCGCATGGAATTGAAGCCTCCTCGTTTGTTCCTCCAGCTTTTGAAGCTATATCACTTATATCGCAAGTATTTGAAGCTAAATCATATGTGTCGCATGGGTTTGAAGCTGAACCTTCTACATCGCATTGATTTGAAGCTAAATCTTGTGTATCGCATGGATTTGAAGCTAAACCTTCTACATCACATTGATTTGCAGCTAAATCATGTGTTTCGCATGGATTTGAAGCTAACTCGTTCGTTTCGCCTCCATTTGAAACTATATCACTTATATCGCAAGTATTTAAAGCTAAATCATATGTGCCGCATGGATTTGAAGCTGAGCCTTCTACTTCGCATTCATCTGAAGCTAAATCATTTGTTTCGCATGGATTTGAATCTAAGCCTTGCCCTTCGAATTGATTTGAAGCTAAATCATGTGTTTCGTATGGATTTGAAGCTAAACCTTCTACATCGCATTGATTTGCAGCTAAATCATGTGTTTCGCATGGATTTGAAGCTAAACCTTCTACATTGCATTGATTTGCAGCTGATTCATGTGTTTCGCATGGATTTGAAGCTAACTCGTTCGTTTCGCCTGTATTCGAAGCTATATCACTTATATCGCAAATATTTGAAGCTAAATCATGTGTTACACTTGGATATGAAGCTAAACCTTCTACATCGCATTGATTTGAAGCTAAATCATGTGTTTCGCATGCAGTTGAAGCTAAATCATGTCTTTCACAAGTATTTGAATATGAACCATTTGAATCGCATTGATTTGAACCCGAGCCTTCTACTTCGCACTGATTTGCAGCTAAATAATGTGTCTCGCATGGATTTGTAGCTAAACCTTCTACATCGCATTGATTTGCAGCTGAATCATGTGTTTCGCATGGATTTGAAGCTACCTCGTTTGTTCCTACAGCTTTTAGAGCTATATCACTTATATCGCAAGTATTTGAAGCTAAATCATGTGTGTCGCATGGATTTGAAGCTGAACCTACTACATCGCATTCATTTGAAGCTAAATCTTGTGTATCGCATGGATTTGAAGCTAAACCTTCTACATCGCTTTGATTTGAAGATAAATCATGTGTTTCGCATGGATTTGAAGCTAACTCGTTCGTTTCGCCTCCATTTGAAACTATGTCACTTATATCGCAAGTATTTAAAGCTAAATCATATGTGCCGCATGGATTTGAAGCAGAGCCTTCTACTTCGCATTCATCTGAAGCTAAATCATTTGTTTCGCATGGATTTGAATCTAAGCCTTGCCCTTCGAATTGATTTGAAGCTAAATCATGTGTTTCGTATGGATTTGAAGCTAAACCTTCTACATCGCATTGATTTGCAGCTAAATCATGTGTTTCGCATGGATTTGAAGCTAAACCTTCTACATTGCATTGATTTGCAGCTGATTCATGTGTTTCGCATGGATTTGAAGCTAACTCGTTCGTTTCGCCTGTATTCGAAGCTATATCACTTATATCGCAAATATTTGAAGCTAAATCATGTGTTACACTTGGATATGAAGCTAAACCTTCTACATCGCATTGATTTGAAGCTAAATCATGTGTCTCGCATGGAATTGAAGCTACCTCGTTTGTTCCTACAGCTTTTGAAGCTATATCACTTATATCGCAAGTATTTGAAGCTAAATCATATGTGTCGAATGGATTTGAAGCTGAACCTAATACATCGCATTGATTTGAAGCTAAATCATGTTTCTCGCATGGAATTGAAGCTACCTCGTTTGTTCCTACAGCTTTTGAAGCTATATCACTTATATCGCAAGTATTTGCAGCTAAATCGAATGTGTCGCATGGATTTGAAGCTGAACATACTACATCGCATTGATTTGAAGCTAAATCATGTACATAGCATGGATTTGAAGCTATCTCGTTTATTTCGCATGCAGTTGTATCTAAATAATGTATATCACAAGTATTTGTAGCTAAACCATTTGTTTTGCATGGATTTGAATTTAAGCCTTCTACTTCGCATTCATTTGAAGCTAAATCATTTGTTTCGCATGGATTTGAATCTAAGCCTTGTCCTTCGAATTGATTTGAAGCTAAATCATGTGTTTCGTATGGATTTGAAGCTAAACCTTCTACATCGCATTGATTTGAAGCTAAACCTTCTATATTCTATTGATTTGAAGCAGAACCTTCTACCTCTTATTGATTTGAAGCTAAACCTTCTACATCGCATTGATTTGAAGCTAAATCTTGTGTATCGCATGGATTTGAAGCTAAACCTTCTACATCGCATTGATTTGAAGCTAAATTTTGTGTATCGCATGGATTTGAAACAAAACCTTCTACATCGCATTGATTTGCAGATAAATCATGTGTTTCGCATGGATTTGAAGCTAACTCGTTCGTTTCGCCTGCAGTTGAATCTACATCACTTATATCGCTAATATTTGTAGCTAAATCATGTGTATCGCGTGGATTTTGAAGCTAACTCGTTTGATTAGTCTTCAATTGAAGCTATATCATTTATGCCCCCAGTGTTTGAAGCTATATCATTTGTTTCGCATGGATTTGAAGCTAAACCTCCTTCATCGCATTGATTTGCAGCTAAATCATGTGTTTCGCATGCAGTTGAAGCTAAATCATGTCTTTCACAAGTATTTGAAGATGAACCATTTGAGTCGCATTGATTTGAACCCAAGCCTTCTACTTCGCACCTATTTGCAGCTAAATAATGTGTATCGCATGGATTTGAAGCTAAACCTTCTACATCGCATTGATTTGAATCTAAATTATTTGTTTCGCATGGATTTGAATATAAGCCTTGTCCTTCGAATTGATTTAAAGCTAAATCATGTGTTTCGTATGGATTTGAAGCTAAACCTTCTACATCGCATTGATTTGAAGCTAAATAATGTGTTTCGCATGGATTTGAAGCTAACTCGTTCGTTGCGCACGCAGTTAAATCTAAATAACGTATATCACAAGTATTTGAAGCTAAACCATTTGATTCGCATGGATTTGAAGCTAAAACTTCTACATCGCATTGATTTGCAGCTGAATCATGTCCTTCGCATAGATTTGAAGCTAACTCGTTCGTTTCGCCTGTATTTGAAGCTATATCACTTATATCGCAAGTATTCGAAGCTAAATCATGTGTATCGCATGGATTTGTTGCTAAACCTTCTACATCGCATTGATTTGAAGCTAAATCATTTGTTTCGCATGCAGTTGAAGCTAAATCATGTCTTTCACAAGTATTTCAAGATGAACCATTTGAATCGCATTGATTTGAACCCGAGCCTTCTACTTCGCACTGATTTGCAGCTAAATAATGTGTTTCGCATGGATTTGAAGCTAATCCTTCTACATCGCATTGATTTGCAGCTGAATCATGTGTTTCGCATAGATTTGAAGCTAACTCGTTCGTTTTGCTTGCAGTTGAATCTACATCACTTATATCGCAAGTGTTTGAAGCTGAATCATGTGTATCGCGTGGAATTGAAGCTACCTCGTTTGTTCCTACAGCTTTTAAAGCTATATCACTTATATCGCAAGTATTTGAAGCTAAATCATATGTGTCGCATGGATTTGAAGCTGAACCTACTTCATCGCATTGACTTGAAGCTAAATCTTGTGTATGGCATGGATTTGAAGCTAAACCTTCTACATCGCATTGATTTGAAGCTAAATCATGTGTATCGCATGGATTTGAAGTTAACTCGTTTGTTTCGCATGCAGTTGTATCTAAATAATGTATATCACAAGTATTTGTAGTTAAACCATTTGTTTTGCATGGATTTGAAGCCAAGCCTTCTACTTCGCATTCATTTGAAGCTAAATCATTTGTTTCGCATGGATTTGAATCTAAGCCTTGTCCTTCGAATTGATTTGAATCTAAATCACGTGTGTCGTATGGATTTGAAGCTAAACCTTCTACATCACATTTATTTGAAGCTAAACCTTCTATATTGTATTGATTTGAAGCTAAACCATCTACCTCTTATTGATTTGAAGCAAACCTTCTACATCGCATTGATTTGAAGATAAATCGTGTGTTTCCCATGGATTTGAAGCTAACTCGTTCGTTTCGCATGCAGTTGTAGCTAAATAATCTATATCACAAGTATTTGTAGCTAAACCATTTGTTTCACATGGATTTGAAGCTACGCCTTCTACTTCGCATTGATTTGAAGCTAAATCATTTGTTTCGCATGGAATTGAAGCCACCTCGTTTGTTCCTCCAACTTTTGAAGCTATATCACTTATATCGCAACTATTTGAAGCTAAATCATGTGTATCGCATGGATTTGAAGCTAAACCTACTACATCGCATTGATTTGAAGCTAAATCATTTGTTTCGCATGGATTTGAAGCTAAAACATGTGTTTCGCATGCAGTTGAAGCTAAATCATGTCTTTCACAAGTATTTGAAGATGTACCATTTGAATTGCATTGATTTGAACCCGAGCCTTCTACTTCGCACTGATTTGCAGCTAAATAATGTGTTTCGCATGGATTTGAAGCTAATCCTTCTACATCGCATTGATTTGCAGCTGAATCATGTGTTTCGCATGCATTTGAAGCTAACTCGTTCGTTTTGCTTGCAGTTGAATCTACATCACTTATATCGCAAGTGTTTGAAGCTGAATCATGTGTATCGCATGGATTTGTTGCTAAACCTTCTACATCGCATTGATTTGAAGCTAAATCATTTGTTTCGCATGCAGTTGAAGCTAAATCATGTCTTTCACAAGTATTTCAAGATGAACCATTTGAATCGCATTGATTTGAACCCGAGCCTTCTTCTTCGCACTGATTTGCAGCTAAATAATGTGTTTCGCATGGATTTGAAGCTATTCCTTCTACATCGCATTGATTTGCAGCTGAATCATGTGTTTCGCATGGATTTGAAGCTAACTCGTTCGTTTTGCTTGCAGTTGAATCTACATCATTTATATCGCAAGTGTTTGAAGCTGAATCATGTGTATCGCGTGGAATTGAAGCTACCTCGTTTGTTCCTACAGCTTTTAAAGCTATATCACTTATATCGCAAGTATTTGAAGCTAAATCATATGTGTCGCATGGATTTGAAGCTGAACCTACTTCATCGCATTGACTTGAAACTAAATCTTGTGTATGGCATGGATTTGAAGCTAAACCTTCTACATCGCATTGATTTGAAGCTAAATCATGTGTATCGCATGGATTTGAAGTTAACTCGTTTGTTTCGCATGCAGTTGTATCTAAATAATGTATATCACAAGTATTTGTAGTTAAACCATTTGTTTTGCATGGATTTGAAGCCAAGCCTTCTACATCACATTTATTTGAAGCTAAACCTTCTATATTGTATTGATTTGAAGCTAAACCATCTACCTCTTATTGATTTGAAGCAAACCTTCTACATCGCATTGACTTGAAGATAAATCGTGTGTTTCCCATGGATTTGAAGCTAACTCGTTCGTTTCGCATGCAGTTGTAGCTAAATAATCTATATCACAAGTATTTGTAGCTAAACCATTTGTTTCACATGGATTTGAAGCTACGCCTTCTACTTCGCATTGATTTGAAGCTAAATCATTTGTTTCGCATGGAATTGAAGCCACCTCGTTTGTTCCTCCAACTTTTGAAGCTATATCACTTATATCGCAACTATTTGAAGCTAAATCATGTGTATCGCATGGATTTGAAGCTAAACCTACTACATCGCATTGATTTGAAGCTAAATCATGTGTATCGCATGGATTTGAAGCTAAACCTACTACATCGCATTGATTTGAAGCTAAATCATTTGTTTCGCATGGATTTGAAGCTAAAACATGTGTTTCGCATGCAGTTGAAGCTAAATCATGTCTTTCACAAGTATTTGAAGATGAACCATTTGATTTGCATTGATTTGAACCCGAGCCTTCTACTTCGCACTGATTTGCAGCTAAATAATGTGTTTCGCATGGATTTGAAGCTAATCCTTCTACATCGCATTGACTTGAAGCTGAATCATGTGTTTCGCATGGATTTGAAGCTACGCCTTCCACTTCGCATTGATTTGAAGCTAAATCATTTGTTTCGCATGGAATTGAAGCTACCTCGTTTGTTCCTCCTGCTTTTGAAGCAATATCACTTATATCGCATGGATTTGAAGCTAAATCATATGTGTCGCATGGATTTGAAGCTGAACCTTCTACATCGCATTGATTTGAAGTTAAATCATGTGTATCGCATGGATTTGAAGTTAACTCGTTTGTTTCGCATGCAGTTGTATCTAAATAATGCATATCACAAGTATTTGTAGTTAAACCATTTGTTTTGCGTGGATTTGAAGCCAAGCCTTGTCCTTCGAATTGATTTGAATCTAAATCATGTGTGTCGTATGGATTTGAAGCTAAACCTTCTACATCGCATTTATTTGAAGCTAAACCTTCTATATTCTATTGATTTGAAGCTAAACCATCTACCTCTTATTGATTTGAAGCTAAACCTTCTA
The DNA here is from genome assembly GCF_051020955.1 of Megalopta genalis. NCBI lineage: Eukaryota > Metazoa > Arthropoda > Insecta > Hymenoptera > Halictidae > Megalopta > Megalopta genalis. Next base: position 65,746 of record NW_027476844.1, read on the forward strand.
CATCGCATTGATTTGAAGACAAATCGTGTGTTTCGCATGGATTTGAAGCTAACTCGTTAGTTTCGCATGCAGTTGTAGCTAAATAATGTATATCACAACTATTTGTAGCTGAACCATTTGTTTCGCATGGATTTGAAGCTACGCCTTCTACTTCGCATTGATTTGAAGCTAAATCATTAGTTTCGCATGGAATTGAAGCTGAACCTTCTACATCGCATTGATTTGAAGCTAAATCTTGTGTATCGCATGGATTTGAAGCTAAACCTTCTACATCACATTGATTTGCAGTTGAATCATGTGTTACGCTTGGATTTGAAGATCACTCGTTTGTTTCGCCTGCATTTGAAGCTATATCACTTATATCGCAAGTATAAGAAGCTAAATAATTTGTGTTGCATGGATTTGATGCTAAGCCTTCTACTTCGCATTGATTGAAGTTAAATCATTTGTTTCCCTTGGGTGTGAAGCTAAATCGTTTGTTTCGCATGCAGTTGAAGGTAAATCATGTATATCACAAGTATTTGTAGCTGAACCATTTGTTTCGTATGTATTTGAACCTAAATCTTCTACTTTGCATTGATTTGAAGTTAAATCATGTGTTACGCTTGGATTTGAAGATCACTCGTTTGTTTCGCCTGCAGTTGAAGCTATATCACTTATATCGCAAGTATAAGAAGCTAAATAATTTGTGTTGCATGAATTTGATGCTAAGCCTTCTACTTCGCATTGATTTGAAGTTAAGTCATGTGTTACGCTTGGATTTAAAGCTCACTCGTGTGTTTCGCCTGCATTTGAAGCTATATCACTTGTATCACACGTATATGAAGCTAAATAATTTGTGTCGCATGGATTTGATGCTAAGGCTTCTATTTCACATTGATTTCTAGCTAAATCATGTGTTTCGCTTGGATTTGAAGCTAACTCGTTTGTTTCGCATGCAGTTGAAGCTAAATCATGTATACCACAAGTATTTGAAGCTAAACCATGTGTTTCGCATGGATTTGAAGGTACATCTTCTACTTCCCATTGATTTGAAGTTAAATCATGTGTTACGCTTGGATTTGAAGCTAACTCGTTTGTTTCGCATGCAGTTGAAGGTAAATCATGTATATCACAAGTATTTGAAGCTGAACCATTTGTTTCGCATGTCTTTGAACCTAAATCTTCTACTTCGCATTGATTTGAAGTTATATCATGTGTTTCGCTTGGATTTAAAGCTCACTCGTTTGTTTCGCCTGCATTTGAAGCTATATCACATGTATCACATGTATATGAAGCTAAATAGTTTGCGTCGCATGGATTTGATGCTAAGCCTTCTATTTCGCATTGATTTGAAGCTAAATCATGTGTTTCGCTTGGATTTGAAGCTAACTCGTTTGTTTCGCATGCAGTTGAAGGTAAATCATGTATATCGCAAGTATTTGAAGCTGAACCATTTGTTTCGCATGGATTTGGAGGTACATCTTCTACTTCCCATTGATTTGAAGTTAAATCATGTGTTGCGCTTGGATTTGAAGATCACTCGTTTGTTTCGGCTGCATTTGAAGCTACATCACTTATATCGCAAGTATATGAAGCTAAATAATTTGTGTCGCATGGATTTGATGCTAAGCCTTCTATTTCGCATTGATTTGAAGCTAAATCATGTGTTTCGCTTGGATTTGAAGCTAACTCGTTTGTTTCGCATGCAGTTGAAGGTAAATCATGTATATCACAAGTATTTGAAGCTGAACCATTTGTTTCGCATGGATTTGGAGGAACATCTTCTACTTCCCATTGATTTGAATTTAAATCATGTGTTACGCTTGGATTTGAGGATCACTCGTTTGTTTCGCCTGCATTTGAAGCTATATCACTTATATCGCAAGTATAAGAAGCTAAATAATTTGTGTTGCATGGATTTGATGCTAAGCCTTCTACTTCGCATTGATTTGAAGTTAAATCATGTGTTTCCCTTGGGTGTGAAGCTAAATCGTTTGTTTCGCATGCATCTGAAGTAAAATTATGTATATTACAAGTATTTGAAGCTAAACCATTTGATTCGCATGGATTTGAAGCTGACTCGCTTGTTTCGCATCCAGTTGAAGCTAAATCATTTATGTCGCAAGTATTTGATGGTATATCATTTGTTTCTTATGGATTTGAAGCTAAACCTTCTACTTCGCATTGATTTGAAGCTAAATCATGGTGATTCGCATGCATTTGGAGCGAAACCCTCTATTCCGCATTGATTTGAAGCTAAATCATGTGTTTCGCATGCATTTAAAGCTAAATCTTCTACACCGCCTTGATTTGAAGCTAAATCTTATGTTTCGCATGGATTCGAAGCAAACTCGTTTGTTTCGCTTCCAGTTGTAGCTAAATCATTTATATCTTAAGTATTTGAAGCTAAATCATTAGTTCCGCATGAATTTGAAGCTGAATCATGTATATCACAATTATTTGAAGCTAAACCATTTGTTTCGCATGGATTTGAAGATAAGCCTTCTACTTCGAATTGATTTGAAGCTAAATCATGTATTTCGCATGGATTTCAATCTATCTCGTTTGTTTCACTTGCATTTGAAGCTACTTCATTTATACCGCCAGTATTTGAAGCCAATACGTTTGTCTCGAATGGATTTGACGCTAAGCCTTCTACTTCGCTTTGATTTGAAGCGAAAGCTTGTGTTTCGCTCGGATTTCGAGCTAACTCGTTTGTTTCCCATGCAGTTGAATCTAAATCACGTATATCACAAGTATTTGAAGCTAAATCATGTGTTTCGCTTGGATTTGAATCTAAGCCTTCTATTTCGCATTGATTTGAAGCTAAATCGTTTGTTTCGCTTGCATTTGAAGCTCTTTCATTTATACTGCAAGTATTTAAAGCTAAATCATTCGGTTCGCATGGATTTGAAGCTAAGCCTTCTAATACGCATTGTTTTGAATCTAAATCATGTGTTTCGCATGTATTTGAAGCTAACTCGTTTGTATCGGGTGCAGTTGAAGCTAAATCATGCATATCCCAAGTATTTGAAGCTAAACAATTTCTATCGCATGGATTTGAAGATAAGCCTTCTACTTCGCATTGATTTGAAGCTAAATCATGTGTTTCGCATGTATTTGAAGCTAACTCGTTTGTTTCGAGTGCAGTTGAAGCTAAATCATGTATATCCCAAGTATTTGAAGCTAAACAATTTGTATCGCATGGATTTGTAGATAAGCCTTCTACTTCGCATTGATCTGAAGTTAAATCATGTGTTTCGCATGGATTTGAATCTAACTCGTTTGCTTCGCCTGCAGTTCAAGCTATATCATTTATACCGCAAGCATTTGAAGGTAAATCATTTGTTTCGCATGGATATGAAGCTAACTTGTTTGTTTCGGATGCATTTGATGCTATATCACTTATATCGCAAGCATCTGAAGCTTAATCATTTGCTTCCCATGGATTTGAAGCTAAACCTTCTACATCGCATTGATTTGCAGCTAAATCATGTGTTTCGCATGGATTTGAAGCTAACTCGATCGTTTCGCCTGTATTCGAAGCTATATCACTTATATCGCAAGTATTTGAAGCTAAATCATGTGTTACGCTTGAATTTGAAGCTAAACCTTCTACATCGCATTGATTTGAAGCTAAATCATGTGTCTCGCATGGAATTGAAACTACCTCGTTTGTTCCTACAGCTTTTGAAGCTATATCACTTATATCGCAAGTATTTGAAGCTAAATCATATGTGTCGCATGGATTTGAAGCTGAACCTACTACATCGCATTGATTTGAAGCTAAATCTTGTGTATCGCATGGATTTGAAGCTTAACTTTCTACATCGCATTGATTTGAAGCTAAAGCATGTATATAGCATGGATTTGAAGCTAACTCGTTTGTTTCGCATGCAGTTGTAGCTAAATAATGTTTATCACAAGTATTTGTAGTTAAACCATTTGTTTTGCATGGATTTGAAGCCAAGCCTTCTACTTCGCATTCATTTGAAGCTAAATCATTTGTTTCGCATGGATTTGAATCTAAGCCTTGTCCTTCGAATTGATTTGAATCTAAATCATGTGTGTCTTATGGATTTGAAGCTAAACCTTCTACTTCGAATTTATTTGAAGCTAAACCTTCTATATTCTATTGATTTGAAGCTAAACCATCTACCTCTTATTGATTTGAAGCTAAACCTTCTACATCGCATTGATTTGAAGATAAATCGTGTGTTTCGCATGGATTTGAAGCTAAATCGTTAGTTTCGCATGCAGTTGTAGCTAAATAATGTATATCACAAGTATTCGTAGCTAAACCATTTGTTTTGCATGGATTTGAAGCTACGCCTTCTACTTCGCATTGATTTGAAGCTAAATCATGTGTTTCGCATGGAATTGAAGCAACCTCGTTTGTTCCTCCAGCTTTTCAAGCTATATCACTTATATCGCAAGTATTTGAAGCTAAATCATATGTGTCGCATGGATTTGAAGCTGAACCTTCTACATCGCATTGATTTGAAGCTAAATCTTGTGTTTCGTATGGATTTGAAGCTAACTCGATCGTTTCGCCTGTATTCGAAGCTATATCACTTATATCGCAAGTATATGAAGCTAAATCATGTGTTACGCTTGAATTTGAAGCTAAACCTTCTACAACGCATTGATTTGAAGCTAAATCATGTGTCTCGCATGGAATTGAAACTACCTCGTTTGTTCCTACAGCTTTTGAAGCTATATCACTTATATCGCAAGTATTTGAAGCTAAATCATATGTGTCGCATGGATTTGAAGCTGAACCTACTACATCGCATTGATTTGAAGCTAAATCTTGTGTATCGCATGGATTTGAAGCTTAACTTTCTACATCGCATTGATTTGAAGCTAAAGCATGTATATAGCATGGATTTGAAGCTAACTTGTTTGTTTCGCATGCAGTTGTAGCTAAATAATGTATATCACAAGCATTTGTAGCTAAACCATTTGTTTTGCATGGATTTGAAGCTAAGCCTTCTACTTCGCATTCATTTGAAGCTAAATCATTTGTTTCGCATGGATTTGAATCTAAGCATTGTACTTCGAATTGATTTGAAGCTAAATCATGTGTTTCGTATGGATTTGAAGCTGAACCTTCTACATCGCATTGATTTGAAGCTAAATCATGTGTTTTGCATGGGTTTGATGCTAACTCGTTTGTTTCCCCTGCATTTGAAGCTATATCAATTATATCAGGAGTATCTGATGCTAAATCATTTGTTTCGCATGGATTTGAAGCTAAACCTTCTACATCGCATTGATTTGAAGCTAAATCTTGTGTATCGCATGGATTTGAAGCTAAACCTTCTACATCGTATTGATTTGAAGCTAAATCATTTGTTTCGCATGGATTTGAATCTAAGCCTTGTCCTTCGAATTGATTTGAAGGTAAATCATGTGTTTCGAATGGATTTGAAGCTAAACCTTCTACATCGCATTGATTTGAAGCTAAATCTTGTGTATGGCATGGATTTGAAGCTAAACCTTCTACATCGCATTGATTTGAAGCTAAATCATGTGTCTCGCATGGAATTGAAGCTACCTCGTTTGTTCCTACAGCTTTTGAAGCTATATCACATATATCGCAAGTATTTGAAGCTACATCATATGTGTCGCATGGATTTGAAGCTGAACCTACTACATTGCATTGATTTGAAGCTAAATCTTGTGTATGGCATGGATTTGAAGCTAAACCTTCTACATCGCATTGATTTGAAGCTAAATCATGTGTATCGCATGGATTTGAAGTTAACTCGTTTGTTTCGCATGCAGTTGTATCTAAATAACGTATATCACAAGTATTTGTAGTTAAACCATTTGTTTTGCATGGATTTGAAGCCAAGCCTTCTACTTCGCATTCATTTGAAGCTAAATCGTTTGTTTCGCATGGATTTGAATCTATGCCTTGTCCTTCGAATTGATTTGAATCTAATTCATGTGTGTCGTATGGATTTGAAGCTAAAACTTCTACATCGCATTTATTTGAAGCTAAACCTTCTATATTCTATTGATTTGAAGCTAAACCATCTACCTCTTATTGATTTGAAGCAAACCTTCTACATCGCATTGATTTGAAGATAAATCGTGTGTTTCGCATGGATTTGAAGCTAACTCGTTAGTTTCGCATGCAGTTGTAGCTAAATAATCTATATCACAAGTATTTGTAGCTAAACCATTTGTTTCGCATGGATTTGAAGCTACGTCTTCTACTTCGCATTGATTTGAAGCTAAATCATTTGTTTCGCATGGAATTGAAGCCACCTCGTTTGTTCCTCCAGCTTTTGAAGCTATATCACTTATATCGCAAGTATTTGAAGCTAAATCATATGTGTCGCATGGGTTTGAAGCTGAACCTTCTACATCGCATTGATTTGAAGCTAAATCTTGTGTATCGCATGGATTTGTAGCTAAACCTTCTACATCATATTGATTTGCAGCTAAATCATGTGTTTCGCATGGATTTGAAGCTAACTCGTTCGTTTCGCCTCCATTTGAAACTATATCACTTATATCGCAAGTATTTAAAGCTAAATCATATGTGCCGCATGAATTTGAAGCTGAGCCTTCTACTTCGCATTCATCTGCAGCTAAATCATTTGTTTCGCATGGATTTGAATCTAAGCCTTGCCCTTCGAATTGATTTGAAGCTAAATCATGTGTTTCGTATGGATTTGAAGCTAAACCTTCTACATCGCATTGATTTGAAGCTAAATCATGTGTCTCGCATGGAATTGAAGCTACCTCGTTTGTTCCTACAGCTTTTGAAACTATATCACTTATATCGCAAGTATTTCAAGCTACATCATATGTGTCGCATGGATTTGAAGCTGAACCTACTACATTGCATTGATTTGAAGCTAAATCTTGTGTATCGCATGGATTTGAAGCTAAACCTTCTACATCACATTGATTTGAAGCTAAAGCATGTATATAGCATGGATTTGAAGCTGAACCTACTACATCGCATTGATTTGAAGCTAAAACTTGTGTATCGCATGGATTTGAAGCTAAACCTTCTACATCGTATTGATTTGAAGCTAAATCATTTGTTTCGCATGGATTTGAATCTAAGCCTTGTCCTTCGAATTGATTTGAAGGTAAATCATGTGTTTCGTATGGATTTGCAGCTAAACTTTCTACATCGCATTGATTTGAAGCTAAACCTTCTACATTCTATTGATTTGAAGCTAAACCTTCTACCTCTTATTGTTTTGAAGCTAAACCTTCTACACCGCATTGATTTGAAGATACATCGTGTGTTTCGCTTGGATTTGAAGCTAACTCGTTAGTTTCGCATGCAGTTGTAGCTAAATAATGTATATCACAAGTATTTGTAGCTAAACCATTTGCTTCGCATGGATTTGAAGCTACGCCTTCCACTTCGCATTGATTTGAAGCTAAATCATTTGTTTCGCATGGAATTGAAGCTACCTCGTTTGTTCCTCCTGCTTTTGGAGCTATATCACTTATACCGCATGGATTTGAAGCTGAACCTACTACATCGCATTGATTTGAAGCTAAATCTTGTGTATCGCATGGATCTGAAGCTAAGCTTTCTACTTCGCATTGATTTGAAGATAAATCATTTCTTCGCATGGAATTGAAAATTCCTCGTTTGTTCCTCCAGCTTTTGAAGCTATATCATTTATATCGCAAGTATTTGAAGCTAAATCATATGTGTCGCATGGATTTGAAGCTGAACCTTCTACATCGCATTGATTTGAATCTAAATCTTGTGTATCGCATGGGTTTGAAGCTAAACCTTCTACATCGCATTGATTTGCAGCTAAATCATATGTTTCGCATGGATTTGAAGCTAACTCGTTCGTTTCGCCTGCAGTTGAACCTACATCACTTATATCGCAAGTATTTGAAGCTAAATCATGTGTATCGCGTGGATTTTGAAGCTAACTCGTTTGATTAGTCTGCATTTGTAGCTATATCACAGATACCCCAAGTGTTTGAAGCTAAATCATTTGTTTCGGGTGGATTTGAAGCTAAACCTTCTACATCGCATTGATTTGCAGCTAAATCATGTGTTTCGCATGGATTTGAAGCTAACTCGTTCGTATCGCCTGCAGTTGAATCTACATCACTTATATCGCTAGTATTTGAAGCTAAATCATGTTTATCGCGTGGATTTTGAAGCTAACTCGTTTGATTAGTCTTCATTAGAAGCTATATCACTTACACCCCAAGTGTTTGAAGCTATATCATTTGTTTCGCATGGATTTGAAGCTAAACCTTCTTCATCGCATTGATTTGCAGCTAAATCATGTGTTTCGCATGGATTAGAAGCTAACTCGTTCGTTGCGCATGCAGTTAAATCTAAATAACGTATATCACAAGTATTTGAAGCTAAACCATTTGATTCGCATGGATTTGAAGCTAAGCCTTCTACTTCGCAGTAATTGGAAGAAAAATCACGTGTTTTGCATGGATTTGAAGCTAAACCTTCTACATCGCATTGATTTGAAGCTAAATCATGTGTTTCGTATGGATTTGAAGCTAAACCTTCTACATCGCATTGATTTGAAGCTAAACCTTCTACATACTATTGATTTGAAGCTAAACCTTCTACCTCTTATTGTCTTGAATCTAAACCTTCTACATCGCATTGATTTGCAGCTAAATAATTTGTTTCGCATGGATTTGAAACTAATTCGTTCGGTTCGCCTGCAGTTGAATCTACATGACTTATATCGCTAGTATTTGAAGCTAAATCATGTGTACCGCGGGGATTTTGAAGCTAACTCGTTTGATTAGCCTTCATTTGAAGCTATATCACTTACACCACAAGTGTTTGAAGCTATATCATTTGTTTCGCATGGATTTGAAGCTAAACCTTCTTCATCGCATTGATTTGCAGATAAATCATGTGTTTCGCATGGATTTGAAGCTAACTCGTTCGTTTCGCCTGTATTCGAAGCTATATCACTTATATCGCAAGTATTTGAAGCTAAATCATGTGTTTCGTATGGATTTGAAGCTGAACCTTCTACATCGAAATTGATTTGAAGCTAAATCTTGTGTTTCGTATGGATTTGAAGCTAACTCGATCGTTTCGCCTGTATTCGAAGCTATATCACTTATATCGCAAGTATATGAAGCTAAATCATGTGTTACGCTTGAATTTGAAGCTAAACCTTCTACATCGCATTGATTTGAAGCTAAATCATGTGTCTCGCATGGAATTGAAACTACCTCGTTTGTTCCTACAGCTTTTGAAGCTATATCACTTATATCGCAAGTATTTGAAGCTAAATCATATGTGTCGCATGGATTTGAAGCTGAACCTACTACATCGCATTGATTTGAAGCTAAATCTTGTGTATCGCATGGATTTGAAGCTTAACTTTCTACATCGCATTGATTTGAAGCTAAAGCATGTATATAGCATGGATTTGAAGCTAACTTGTTTGTTTCGCATGCAGTTGTAGCTAAATAATGTATATCACAAGCATTTGTAGCTAAACCATTTGTTTTGCATGGATTTGAAGCTAAGCCTTCTACTTCGCATTCATTTGAAGCTAAATCATTTGTTTCGCATGGATTTGAATCTAAGCATTGTACTTCGAATTGATTTGAAGCTAAATCATGTGTTTCGTATGGATTTGAAGCTGAACCTTCTACATCGCATTGATTTGAAGCTAAATCATGTGTTTTGCATGGGTTTGATGCTAACTCGTTTGTTTCCCCTGCATTTGAAGCTATATCAATTATATCAGGAGTATCTGATGCTAAATCATTTGTTTCGCATGGATTTGAAGCTAAACCTTCTACATCGCATTGATTTGAAGCTAAATCTTGTGTATCGCATGGATTTGAAGCTAAACCTTCTACATCGTATTGATTTGAAGCTAAATCATTTGTTTCGCATGGATTTGAATCTAAGCCTTGTCCTTCGAATTGATTTGAAGGTAAATCATGTGTTTCGAATGGATTTGAAGCTAAACCTTCTACATCGCATTGATTTGAAGCTAAATCTTGTGTATGGCATGGATTTGAAGCTAAACCTTCTACATCGCATTGATTTGAAGCTAAATCATGTGTCTCGCATGGAATTGAAGCTACCTCGTTTGTTCCTACAGCTTTTGAAGCTATATCACATATATCGCAAGTATTTGAAGCTACATCATATGTGTCGCATGGATTTGAAGCTGAACCTACTACATTGCATTGATTTGAAGCTAAATCTTGTGTATGGCATGGATTTGAAGCTAAACCTTCTACATCGCATTGATTTGAAGCTAAATCATGTGTATCGCATGGATTTGAAGTTAACTCGTTTGTTTCGCATGCAGTTGTATCTAATTAACGTATATCACAAGTATTTGTAGTTAAACCATATGTTTTGCATGGATTTGAAGCCAAGCCTTCTACTTCGCATTCATTTGAAGCTAAATCGTTTGTTTCGCATGGATTTGAATCTATGCCTTGTCCTTCGAATTGATTTGAATCTAATTCATGTGTGTCGTATGGATTTGAAGCTAAAACTTCTACATCGCATTTATTTGAAGCTAAACCTTCTATATTCTATTGATTTGAAGCTAAACCATCTACCTCTTATTGATTTGAAGCAAACCTTCTACATCGCATTGATTTGAAGATAAATCGTGTGTTTCGCATGGATTTGAAGCTAACTCGTTAGTTTCGCATGCAGTTGTAGCTAAATAATCTATATCACAAGTATTTGTAGCTAAACCATTTGTTTCGCATGGATTTGAAGCTACGTCTTCTACTTCGCATTGATTTGAAGCTAAATCATTTGTTTCGCATGGAATTGAAGCCACCTCGTTTGTTCCTCCAGCTTTTGAAGCTATATCACTTATATCGCAAGTATTTGAAGCTAAATCATATGTGTCGCATGGGTTTGAAGCTGAACCTTCTACATCGCATTGATTTGAAGCTAAATCTTGTGTATCGCATGGATTTGTAGCTAAACCGTCTACATCATATTGATTTGCAGCTAAATCATGTGTTTCGTATGGATTTGAAGCTAAACCTTCTACATCGCATTGATTTGAAGCTAAATCATGTGTCTCGCATGGAATTGAAGCTACCTCGTTTGTTCCTACAGCTTTTGAAACTATATCACTTATATCGCAAGTATTTGAAGCTACATCATATGTGTCGCATGGATTTGAAGCTGAACCTACTACATTGCATTGATTTGAAGCTAAATCTTGTGTATCGCATGGATTTGAAGCTAAACCTTCTACATCACATTGATTTGAAGCTAAAGCATGTATATAGCATGGATTTGAAGCTGAACCTACTACATCGCATTGATTTGAAGCTAAAACTTGTGTATCGCATGGATTTGAAGCTAAACCTTCTACATCGTATTGATTTGAAGCTAAATCATTTGTTTCGCATGGATTTGAATCTAAGCCTTGTCCTCCGAATTGATTTGAAGGTAAATCATGTGTTTCGTATGGATTTGCAGCTAAACTTTCTACATCGCATTGATTTGAAGCTAAACCTTCTACATTCTATTGATTTGAAGCTAAACCTTCTACCTCTTATTGTTTTGAAGCTAAACCTTCTACACCGCATTGATTTGAAGATACATCGTGTGTTTCGCTTGGATTTGAAGCTAACTCGTTAGTTTCGCATGCAGTTGTAGCTAAATAATGTATATCACAAGTATTTGTAGCTAAACCATTTGCTTCGCATGGATTTGAAGCTACGCCTTCCACTTCGCATTGATTTGAAGCTAAATCATTTGTTTCGCATGGAATTGAAGCTACCTCGTTTGTTCCTCCTGCTTTTGGAGCTATATCACTTATACCGCATGGATTTGAAGCTGAACCTACTACATCGCATTGATTTGAAGCTAAATCTTGTGTATCGCATGGATCTGAAGCTAAGCTTTCTACTTCGCATTGATTTGAAGATAAATCATTTCTTCGCATGGAATTGAAAATTCCTCGTTTGTTCCTCCAGCTTTTGAAGCTATATCATTTATATCGCAAGTATTTGAAGCTAAATCATATGTGTCGCATGGATTTGAAGCTGAACCTTCTACATCGCATTGATTTGAATCTAAATCTTGTGTATCGCATGGGTTTGAAGCTAAACCTTCTACATCGCATTGATTTGCAGCTAAATCATATGTTTCGCATGGATTTGAAGCTAACTCGTTCGTTTCGCCTGCAGTTGAACCTACATCACTTATATCGCAAGTATTTGAAGCTAAATCATGTGTATCGCGTGGATTTTGAAGCTAACTCGTTTGATTAGTCTGCATTTGTAGCTATATCACAGATACCCCAAGTGTTTGAAGCTAAATCATTTGTTTCGGGTGGATTTGAAGCTAAACGTTCTACATCGCATTGATTTGCAGCTAAATCATGTGTTTCGCATGGATTTGAAGCTAACTCGTTCGTATCGCCTGCAGTTGAATCTACATCACTTATATCGCTAGTATTTGAAGCTAAATCATGTTTATCGCGTGGATTTTGAAGCTAACTCGTTTGATTAGTCTTCATTAGAAGCTATATCACTTACACCCCAAGTGTTTGAAGCTATATCATTTGTTTCGCATGGATTTGAAGCTAAACCTTCTTCATCGCATTGATTTGCAGCTAAATCATGTGTTTCGCATGGATTAGAAGCTAACTCGTTCGTTGCGCATGCAGTTAAATCTAAATAACGTATATCACAAGTATTTGAAGCTAAACCATTTGATTCGCATGGATTTGAAGCTAAGCCTTCTACTTCGCATTAATTGGAAGAAAAATCACGTGTTTTGCATGGATTTGAAGCTAAACCTTCTACATCGCATTGATTTGAAGCTAAATCATGTGTTTCGTATGGATTTGAAGCTAAACCTTCTACATCGCATTGATTTGAAGCTAAACCTTCTACATACTATTGATTTGAAGCTAAACCTTCTACCTCTTATTGTCTTGAATCTAAACCTTCTACATCGCATTGATTTGCAGCTAAATAATTTGTTTCGCATGGATTTGAAACTAATTCGTTCGGTTCGCCTGCAGTTGAATCTACATGACTTATATCGCTAGTATTTGAAGCTAAATCATGTGTACCGCCGGGATTTTGAAGCTAACTCGTTTGATTAGCCTTCATTTGAAGCTATATCACTTACACCACAAGTGTTTGAAGCTATATCATTTGTTTCGCATGGATTTGAAGCTAAACCTTCTTCATCGCATTGATTTGCAGATAAATCATGTGTTTCGCATGGATTTGAAGCTAACTCGTTCGTTTCGCCTGTATTCGAAGCTATATCACTTATATCGCAAGTATTTGAAGCTAAATCATGTGTTTCGTATGGATTTGAAGCTAAATCTTCTACATCGCATTGATTTGAAGCTAAATCACGTGTCTCGCATGGAATTGAAGCTACCTCGTTTGTTCCTACAGCTTTTAAAGCTATATCACTTATATCGCAAGTATTTGAAGCTAAATCATATGTGTCGCATGGATTTGAAGCTGAGCCTTCTACTTCGCATTCATCTGAAGCTAAATCATTTGTTTCGCATGGATTTGAATGTAAGCCTTGCCCTTCGAATTGATTTGAAGCTAAATCATGTGTTTCGTATGGATTTGAAGCTATACCTTCTACATCGCATTGATTTGCAGCTAAATCATGTGTTTCGCATGGATTTGAAGCTAAACCTTCTACATTGCATTGATTTGCAGCTGATTCATGTGTTTCGCATGGATTTGAAGCTAAACCTTCTATATTCTATTGATTTGAAGCTAAACCTACTACCTCTTATTAATTTGAAGCTAAACCTTCTACATCGCATTGATTTGAAGATAAATCGCGTGTTTCGCATAGATTTGAAGCTTACTCGTTAGTTTCGCATACAGTTGTAGCTAAATAATGTATATCACAAGTATTTGTAGCTAAACCATTTGTTTCGCATGGATTTGAAGCTACGCCTTCTACTTGGCATTGATTTGAAGCTAAATCATTTGTTTCGCATAGAATTGAAGCTACCCCGTTTGTTCCTCCTGCTTTTGAAGCTATATCACTTATATCGCATGGATTTGAAGCTGAACCTACTACATCGCATTGATTTGAAGCTAAATCATGTGTTTCGTATGGATTTGAAGCTAAACATTCTACATCGCATTGATTTGAAGCTAAATCATATGTGTCGCATGGATTGTAAGCTGAACCTACTACATTGCATTGATTTGAAGCTAAATCTTGTGTATCGCATGGATTTGAAGCTAAACCTTCCACATCGCATTGATTTGAAACTAAATCATGTGTATCGCATGGATTTGAAGCTAAACCTTCTACATCGCATTGATTTGCAGCTGAATCATTTGTTTCGCATGGATTGAAGCTAACTCGTTTTTTTCGCATGCAGTTGTAGCTAAATGATGTATATCACAAGTATTTGTAGTTAAACTATTTGTTTTGCATGGATTTGAAGCTACGCCTTCTACTTCGCATTGATTTGAAGCTAAATCATTTGTTTCGCATGCAATTGAAGCCTCTTCGTTTGTTCCTCCAGCGTTTGAAGCTATATCACTTATATGGCAAGTACTTGAAGCTAAATCATATGTGTCGCATGGGTTTGAAGCTGAACCTTCTACATCGCATTGATTTGAAGCTAAATCTTGTGTATCGCATGGATTTGAAGCTAAACCTTCCACATCGCATTGATTTGAAGCTAAATCATGTGTATCGCATGGATTTGAAGCTAACTCGTTAGTTTCGCATGCAGTTGTAGCTAAATAATCTATATCACAAGTATTTCTAGCTAAACCATTTGTTTCGCATGGATTTGAAGCTACGCCTTCTACTTCGCATTGATTTGAAGCTAAATCATTTGTTTCGCATGGAATTGAAGCCTCCTCGTTTGTTCCTCCAGCTTTTGAAGCTATATCACTTATATCGCAAGTATTTGAAGCTAAATCATATGTGTCGCATGGGTTTGAAGCTGAACCTTCTACATCGCATTGATTTGAAGCTAAATCTTGTGTATCGCATGGATTTGAAGCTAAACCTTCTACATCACATTGATTTGCAGCTAAATCATGTGTTTCGCATGGATTTGAAGCTAACTCGATCGTTTCTCCTCCATTTGAAACTATATCACTTATATCGCAAGTATTTAAAGCTAAATCATATGTGCCGCATGGATTTGAAGCTGAGCCTTCTACTTCGCATTCATCTGAAGCTAAATCATTTGTTTCGCATGGATTTGAATGTAAGCCTTGCCCTTCGAATTGATTTGAAGCTAAATCATTTGTTTCGTATGGATTTGAAGCTAAACCTTCTACATCGCATTGATTTGCAGCTAAATCATGTGTTTCGCATGGATTTGAAGCTAAACCTTCTACATTGCATTGATTTGCAGCTGATTCATGTGTTTCGCATGGATTTGAAGCTAACTCGTTCGTTTCGCATGTATTCGAAGCTATATCACTTATATCGCAAATATTTGAAGCTAAATCATGTGTTTCGTATGGATTTGAACCTAAACCTTCTACATCGCATTGATTTGAAGCTAAACCTTCTACCTCTTATTGATTTGAAGCTAAACCTTCCACATCGCATTGATTTGAAGCTAAATCATGTGTATCGCATGGATTTGAAGCTAACTCGTTAGTTTCGCATGCAGTTGTAGCTAAATAATCTATATCACAAGTATTTCTAGCTAAACCATTTGTTTCGCATGGATTTGAAGCTACGCCTTCTACTTCGCATTGATTTGAAGCTAAATCATTTGTTTCGCATGGAATTGAAGCCTCCTCGTTTGTTCCTCCAGCTTTTGAAGCTATATCACTTATATCGCAAGTATTTGAAGCTAAATCATATGTGTCGCATGGGTTTGAAGCTGAACCTTCTACATCGCATTGATTTGAAGCTAAATCTTGTGTATCGCATGGATTTGAAGCTAAACCTTCTACATCACATTGATTTGCAGCTAAATCATGTGTTTCGCATGGATTTGAAGCTAACTCGATCGTTTCTCCTCCATTTGAAACTATATCACTTATATCGCAAGTATTTAAAGCTAAATCATATGTGCCGCATGGATTTGAAGCTGAGCCTTCTACTTCGCATTCATCTGAAGCTAAATCATTTGTTTCGCATGGATTTGAATGTAAGCCTTGCCCTTCGAATTGATTTGAAGCTAAATCATTTGTTTCGTATGGATTTGAAGCTAAACCTTCTACATCGCATTGATTTGCAGCTAAATCATGTGTTTCGCATGGATTTGAAGCTAAACCTTCTACATTGCATTGATTTGCAGCTGATTCATGTGTTTCGCATGGATTTGAAGCTAACTCGTTCGTTTCGCATGTATTCGAAGCTATATCACTTATATCGCAAATATTTGAAGCTAAATCATGTGTTTCGTATGGATTTGAACCTAAACCTTCTACATCGCATTGATTTGAAGCTAAACCTTCTACCTCTTATTGATTTGAAGCTAAACCTTCTACATCGCATTGATTTGAAGATAAATCGTGTGTTTCGCATAGATTTGAAGCTAACTCGTTAGTTTCGCAAGCAGTTGTAGCTAAATAATGTATATCACAAGTATTTGTAGCTAAACCATTTGTTTCGCATGGATTTGAAGCTACGCCTTCTACTTCGCATTGATTTGAAGCTAAAGCATTTGTTTCGCATGGATTTGAATCTAAGCCTTGTCCTTCGAATTGATTTGAAGCTAAAACATGTGTTTCGCTTGGATTTGAAGCTAAACCTTCTACATCGCATTGATTTGAAGCTAAATCATGTGTCTCGCATGGAATTGAAGCTACCTCGTTTGTTCCTACAGCTTTTGAAGCTATATCACTTATATCGCAAGTATTTGAAGCTAAATCATATGTGTCGCATGGATTTGAAGCTGAACATACTACATCGCATTGATTTGAAGCTAAATCTTGTGTATCGCATGGATTTGAAGCTAAACCTTCCACATCGCATTGATTTGAAGCTAAATCATGTGTATCGCATGGATTTGAAGCTAACTCGTTAGTTTCGCATGCAGTTGTAGCTAAATAATCTATATCACAAGTATTTGTAGCTAAACCATTTGTTTCGCATGGATTTGAAGCTACGCCTTCTACTTCGCATTGATTTGAAGCTAAATCATTTGTTTCGCATGGAATTGAAGCCTCCTCGTTTGTTCCTCCAGCTTTTGAAGCTATATCACTTATATCGCAAGTATTTGAAGCTAAATCATATGTATCGCTTGGGTTTGAAGCTGAACCTTCTACATCGCATTGATTTGAAGCTAAATCTTGTGTATCGCATGGATTTGAAGCTAAACCTTCTGCATCACATTGATTTGCAGCTAAATCATGTGTTTCGCATGGATTTGAAGCTAACTCGTTCGTTTCGCCTCCATTTGAAACTATATCACTTATATCGCAAGTATTTAAAGCTAAATCATATGTGCCGCATGGATTTGAAGCAGAGCCTTCTACTTCGCATTCATCTGAAGCTAAATCATTTGTTTCGCATGGATTTGAATCTAAGCCTTGCCCTTCGAATTGATTTGAAGCTAAATCATGTGTTTCGTATGGATTTGAAGCTAAACCTTCTACATCGCATTGATTTGCAGCTAAATCATGTGTTTCGCATGGATTTGAAGCTAAACCTTCTACATTGCATTGATTTGCAGCTGATTCATGTGTTTCGCTTGGATTTGAAGCTAACTCGTTCGTTTCGCCTGTATTCGAAGCTATATCACTTATATCGCAAATATTTGAAGCTAAATCATGTGTTACACTTGGATATGAAGCTAAACCTTCTACATCGCATTGATTTGAAGCTAAATCATGTGTCTCGCATGGAATTGAAGCTACCTCGTTTGTTCCTACAGCTTTTGAAGCTATATCACTTATATCGCAAGTATTTGAAGCTAAATCATATGTGTCGCATGGATTTGAAGCTGAACATACTACATCGCATTGATTTGAAGCTAAATCATGTACATAGCATGGATTTGAAGCTATCTCGTTTATTTCGCATGCAGTTGTAGCTAAATAATGTATATCACAAGTATTTGTAGCTAAACCATTTGTTTTGCATGGATTTGAATCTAAGCCTTCTACTTCGCATTCATTTGAAGCTAAATCATTTGTTTCGCATGGATTTGAATCTAAGCCTTGTCCTTCGAATTGATTTGAAGCTAAATCATGTGTTTCGTATGGATTTGAAGCTAAACCTTCTACATCGCATTGATTTGAAGCTAAACCTTCTATATTCTATTGGTTTGAAGCAGAACCTTCTACCTCTTATTGATTTGAAGCTAAACCTTCTACATCGCATTGACTTGAAGCTAAATCTTGTGTATGGCATGGATTTGAAGCTAAACCTTCTACATCGCATTGATTTGAAGCTAAATCATGTGTATCGCATGGATTTGAAGTTAACTCGTTTGTTTCGCATGCAGTTGTATCTAAATAATGTATATCACAAGTATTTGTAGTTAAACCATTTGTTTTGCATGGATTTGAAGCCAAGCCTTCTACTTCGCATTCATTTGAAGCTAAATCATTTGTTTCGCATGGATTTGAATCTAAGCCTTGTCCTTCGAATTGATTTGAATCTAAATCACGTGTGTCGTATGGATTTGAAGCTAAACCTTCTACATCACATTTATTTGAAGCTAAACCTTCTATATTGTATTGATTTGAAGCTAAACCATCTACCTCTTATTGATTTGAAGCAAACCTTCCACTTCGCATTGATTTGAAGCTAAATCATTTGTTTCGCATGGAATTGAAGCTACCTCGTTTGTTCCTCCTGCTTTTGAAGCTATATCACTTATATCGCATGGATTTGAAGCTGAACCTACATCGAATTGATTTGAAGCTAAATATTGTGTATCGTATGGATCTGAAGCTAAGCCTTCTACTTCGCATTGATTTGAAGTTAAATCATTTGTTTCGCATGGAATTGAAGCTTCCTCGTTTGTTCCTCCAGCTTTTGAAGCTATATCGCTTATATCGCAAGTATTTGAAGCTAAATCATATGTGTCGCATGGATTTGAAGCTGAACCTTCTACATCGCATTGAAATGAATCTAAATCTTGTGTATCGCATGGATT
Source organism: Megalopta genalis (assembly GCF_051020955.1). Classification (NCBI taxonomy): domain Eukaryota; kingdom Metazoa; phylum Arthropoda; class Insecta; order Hymenoptera; family Halictidae; genus Megalopta; species Megalopta genalis. Next base: position 84,807 of record NW_027476844.1, read on the forward strand.
TGAAGCTAAACCTTCTACATCACATTGATTTGCAGCTAAATCATATGTTTCGCATGGATTTGAAGCTAACTCGTTCGTTTCGCCTGCAGTTGAACCTACATCACTTATATCGCAAGTATTTGAAGCTAAATCATGTATATCGCGTGGATTTTGAGGCTAACTCGTTTGATTAGTCTGCATTTGAAGCTATATCACTTATACCCCAAGTGTTTGAAGCTAAGTCATTTGTTTCGCGTGGATTTGAAGCTAAACCTTCTACATCGCATTGATTTGAAGCTAAATCATATGTGTCGCATGGATTTGAAGCTGAACCTACTACATCGCATTGATTTGAAGCTAAATCTTGTGTATCGCATGGATTTGAAGCTAAACCTTCCACATCGCATTGATTTGAAGCTAAATCATATGTGTCGCATGGATTTGAAGCTGAACCTTCTACATCGCATTGATTTGAAGCTAAATCTTGTGTATCGCATGGATTTGAAGCTAAACCTTCTACATCACATTGATTAGCAGCTATATCATGTGTTTCGCATGGATTTGAAGCTAACTCGTTCGTTTTGCCTGCAGTTGAATCTACATCACTTATATCGCAAGTGTTGAAGATAAATCATGTGTATCGCGTTGATTTTTAAGCTAACTCGTTTGATTAGTCTGCATTTGAAGCTATATCACTTATACCCCAAGTGTTTGAAGCTAAATCATTTGTTTCGCGTGGATTTGAAGCAAAACCTTCTACATCGCATTGATTTGAAGCTAAATCATGTGTTTCGCATGCAGTTGAAGCTAAATCATGTCTTTCACAAGTATTTGAATATGAACCAATTGAATCGCATTGATTTGAACCCGAGCCTTCTACTTCGCACTGATTTGCAGCTAAATAATGTGTCTCGCATGGATTTGTAGCTAAACCTTCTACATCGCATTGATTTGCAGCTGAATCATGTGTTTCGCATGGATTTGAAGCTACCTCGTTTGTTCCTACAGCTTTTAAAGCTATATCACTTATATCGCAAGTATTTGAAGCTAAATCATATGTGTCGCATGGGTTTGAAGCTGAACCTTCTACATCGCATTGATTTGAAGCTAAATCTTGTGTATCGCATCGATTTGAAGCTAAACCTTCTACATCACATTGATTTGCAGCTAAATCATGTGTTTCGCATGGATTTGAAGCTAACTCGTTCGTTTCGCCTCCATTTGAAACTATATCACTTATATCGCAAGTATTTAAAGCTAAATCATATGTTTCGCATGGATTTGAAGCTAAACCTTCTACATTGCATTGATTTGCAGCTGATTCATGTGTTTCGCATGGATTTGAAGCTAAACCTTCTATATTCTATTGATTTGAAGCTAAACCTACTACCTCTTATTAATTTGAAGCTAAACCTTCTACATCGCATTGATTTGTAGATAAATCGCGTGTTTCGCATAGATTTGAAGCTTACTCGTTAGTTTCGCATACAGTTGTAGCTAAATAATGTATATCACAAGTATTTGTAGCTAAACCATTTGTTTCGCATGGATTTGAAGCTACGCCTTCTACTTGGCATTGATTTGAAGCTAAATCATTTGTTTCGCATAGAATTGAAGCTACCCCGTTTGTTCCTCCTGCTTTTGAAGCTATATCACTTATATCGCATGGATTTGAAGCTGAACCTACTACATCGCATTGATTTAAAGCTAAATCATGTGTTTCGTATGGATTTGAAGCTAAACCTTCTACATCGCATTGATTTGAAGCTAAATCATATGTGTCGCATGGATTGTAAGCTGAACCTACTACATTGCATTGATTTGAAGCTAAATCTTGTGTATCGCATGGATTTGAAGCTAAACCTTCCACATCGCATTGATTTGAAACTAAATCATGTGTATCGCATGGATTTGAAGCTAAACCTTCTACATCGCATTGATTTGCAGCTGAATCATTTGTTTCGCATGGATTGAAGCTAACTCGTTTTTTTCGCATGCAGTTGTAGCTAAATGATGTATATCACAAGTATTTGTAGTTAAACTATTTGTTTTGCATGGATTTGAAGCTACGCCTTCTACTTCGCATTGATTTGAAGCTAAATCATTTGTTTCGCATGCAATTGAAGCCTCTTCGTTTGTTCCTCCAGCGTTTGAAGCTATATCACTTACATCGCAAGTATTTGAAGCTAAATCATATGTGTCGCATGGGTTTGAAGCTGAACCTTCTACATCGCATTGATTTGAAGCTAAATCTTGTGTATCGCATGGATTTGAAGCTAAACCTTCCACATCGCATTGATTTGAAGCTAAATCATGTGTATCGCATGGATTTGAAGCTAACTCGTTAGTTTCGCATGCAGTTGTAGCTAAATAATCTATATCACAAGTATTTGTAGCTAAACCATTTGTTTCGCATGGATTTGAAGCTACGCCTTCTACTTCGCATTGATTTGAAGCTAAATCATTTGTTTCGCATGGAATTGAAGCCTCCTCGTTTGTTCCTCCAGCTTTTGAAGCTATATCACTTATATCGCAAATATTTGAAGCTAAATCATGTGTTTCGTATGGATTTGAACCTAAACCTTCTACATCGCATTGATTTGAAGCTAAACCTTCTACCTCTTATTGATTTGAAGCTAAACCTTCTACATCGCATTGATTTGAAGATAAATCGTGTGTTTCGCATAGATTTGAAGCTAACTCGTTAGTTTCGCAAGCAGTTGTAGCTAAATAATGTATATCACAAGTATTTGTAGCTAAACCATTTGTTTCGCATGGATTTGAAGCTACGCCTTCTACTTCGCATTGATTTGAAGCTAAAGCATTTGTTTCGCATGGATTTGAATCTAAGCCTTGTCCTTCGAATTGATTTGAAGCTAAAACATGTGTTTCGCTTGGATTTGAAGCTACGCCTTCTACTTCGCATTGATTTGAAGCTAAATCATTTGTTTCGCATGGAATTGAAGCCTCCTCGTTTGTTCCTCCAGCTTTTGAAGCTATATCACTTATATCGCAAGTATTTGAAGCTAAATCATATGTATCGCTTGGGTTTGAAGCTGAACCTTCTACATCGCATTGATTTGAAGCTAAATCTTGTGTATCGCATGGATTTGAAGCTAAACCTTCTGCATCACATTGATTTGCAGCTAAATCATGTGTTTCGCATGGATTTGAAGCTAACTCGTTCGTTTCGCCTCCATTTGAAACTATATCACTTATATCGCAAGTATTTAAAGCTAAATCATATGTGCCGCATGGATTTGAAGCAGAGCCTTCTACTTCGCATTCATCTGAAGCTAAATCATTTGTTTCGCATGGATTTGAATCTAAGCCTTGCCCTTCGAATTGATTTGAAGCTAAATCATGTGTTTCGTATGGATTTGAAGCTAAACCTTCTACATCGCATTGATTTGCAGCTAAATCATGTGTTTCGCATGGATTTGAAGCTAAACCTTCTACATTGCATTGATTTGCAGCTGATTCATGTGTTTCGCATGGATTTGAAGCTAACTCGTTCGTTTCGCCTGTATTCGAAGCTATATCACTTATATCGCAAATATTTGAAGCTAAATCATGTGTTACACTTGGATATGAAGCTAAACCTTCTACATCGCATTGATTTGAAGCTAAATCATGTGTCTCGCATGGAATTGAAGCTACCTCGTTTGTTCCTACAGCTTTTGAAGCTATATCACTTATATCGCAAGTATTTGAAGCTAAATCATATGTGTCGCATGGATTTGAAGCTGAACATACTACATCGCATTGATTTGAAGCTAAATCATGTACATAGCATGGATTTGAAGCTATCTCGTTTATTTCGCATGCAGTTGTAGCTAAATAATGTATATCACAAGTATTTGTAGCTAAACCATTTGTTTTGCATGGATTTGAATCTAAGCCTTCTACTTCGCATTCATTTGAAGCTAAATCATTTGTTTCGCATGGATTTGAGTCTAAGCCTTGTCCTTCGAATTGATTTGAAGCTAAATCATGTGTTTCGTATGGATTTGAAGCTAAACCTTCTACATCGCATTGATTTGAAGCTAAACCTTCTATATTCTATTGATTTGAAGCAGAACCTTCTACCTCTTATTGATTTGAAGCTAAACCTTCTACATCGCATTGACTTGAAGCTAAATCTTGTGTATGGCATGGATTTGAAGCTAAACCTTCTACATCGCATTGATTTGAAGCTAAATCATGTGTATCGCATGGATTTGAAGTTAACTCGTTTGTTTCGCATGCAGTTGTATCTAAATAATGTATATCACAAGTATTTGTAGTTAAACCATTTGTTTTGCATGGATTTGAAGCCAAGCCTTCTACTTCGCATTCATTTGAAGCTAAATCATTTGTTTCGCATGGATTTGAATCTAAGCCTTGTCCTTCGAATTGATTTGAATCTAAATCACGTGTGTCGTATGGATTTGAAGCTAAACCTTCTACATCACATTTATTTGAAGCTAAACCTTCTATATTGTATTGATTTGAAGCTAAACCATCTACCTCTTATTGATTTGAAGCAAACCTTCCACTTCGCATTGATTTGAAGCTAAATCATTTGTTTCGCATGGAATTGAAGCTACCTCGTTTGTTCCTCCTGCTTTTGAAGCTATATCACTTATATCGCATGGATTTGAAGCTGAACCTACATCGAATTGATTTGAAGCTAAATATTGTGTATCGTATGGATCTGAAGCTAAGCCTTCTACTTCGCATTGATTTGAAGTTAAATCATTTGTTTCGCATGGAATTGAAGCTTCCTCGTTTGTTCCTCCAGCTTTTGAAGCTATATCGCTTATATCGCAAGTATTTGAAGCTAAATCATATGTGTCGCATGGATTTGAAGCTGAACCTACTACATTGCATTGATTTGAAGCTAAATCTTGTGTATCGCATGGATTTGAAGCTAAACCTTCCACATCGCATTGATTTGAAACTAAATCATGTGTATCGCATGGATTTGAAGCTAAACCTTCTACATCGCATTGATTTGCAGCTGAATCATTTGTTTCGCATGGATTGAAGCTAACACGTTTTTTTCGCATGCAGTTGTAGCTAAATGATGTATATCACAAGTATTTGTAGTTAAACTATTTGTTTTGCATGGATTTGAAGCTACGCCTTCTACTTCGCATTGATTTGAAGCTAAATCATTTGTTTCGCATGCAATTGAAGCCTCTTCGTTTGTTCCTCCAGCTTTTGAAGCTATATCACCTATATCGCAAGTATTTGAAGCTAAATCATATGTGTCGCATGGATTTGAAGCTGAACCTTCTACATCGCATTGATTTGAAGCTAAATCTTGTGTATCGCATGGATTTGAAGCTAAACCTTCCACATCGCATTGATTTGAAGCTAAATCATGTGTATCGCATGGATTTGAAGCTAACTCGTTAGTTTCGCATGCAGTTGTAGCTAAATAATCTATATCACAAGTATTTGTAGCTAAACCATTTGTTTCGCATGGATTTGAAGCTACGCCTTCTACTTCGCATTGATTTGAAGCTAAATCATTTGTTTCGCATGGAATTGAAGCCTCCTCGTTTGTTCCTCCAGCTTTTGAAGCTATATCACTTATATCGCAAGTATTTGAAGCTAAATCATATGTGTCGCATGGGTTTGAAGCTGAACCTTCTACATCGCATTGATTTGAAGCTAAATCTTGTGTATCGCATGGATTTGAAGCTAAACCTTCTACATCACATTGATTTGCAGCTAAATCATGTGTTTCGCATGGATTTGAAGCTAACTCGTTCGTTTCTCCTCCATTTGAAACTATATCACTTATATCGCAAGTATTTAAAGCTAAATCATATGTGCCGCATGGATTTGAAGCTGAGCCTTCTACTTCGCATTCATCTGAAGCTAAATCATTTGTTTCGCATGGATTTGAATGTAAGCCTTGCCCTTCGAATTGATTTGAAGCTAAATCATTTGTTTCGTATGGATTTGAAGCTAAACCTTCTACATCGCATTGATGTGCAGCTAAATCATGTGTTTCGCATGGATTTGAAGCTAAACCTTCTACATTGCATTGATTTGCAGCTGATTCATGTGTTTCGCATGGATTTGAAGCTAACTCGTTCGTTTCGCATGTATTCGAAGCTATATCACTTATATCGCAAATATTTGAAGCTAAATCATGTGTTTCGTATGGATTTGAACCTAAACCTTCTACATCGCATTGATTTGAAGCTAAACCTTCTACCTCTTATTGATTTGAAGCTAAACCTTCTACATCGCATTGATTTGAAGATAAATCGTGTGTTTCGCATAGATTTGAAGCTAACTCGTTAGTTTCGCAAGCAGTTGTAGCTAAATAATGTATATCACAAGTATTTGTAGCTAAACCATTTGTTTCGCATGGATTTGAAGCTACGCCTTCTACTTCGCATTGATTTGAAGCTAAATCATTTGTTTCGCATGGAATTGAAGCCTCCTCGTTTGTTCCTCCAGCTTTTGAAGCTATATCACTTATATCGCAAGTATTTGAAGCTAAATCATATGTATCGCTTGGGTTTGAAGCTGAACCTTCTACATCGCATTGATTTGAAGCTAAATCTTGTGTATCGCATGGATTTGAAGCTAAACCTTCTGCATCACATTGATTTGCAGCTAAATCATGTGTTTCGCATGGATTTGAAGCTAACTCGTTCGTTTCGCCTCCATTTGAAACTATATCACTTATATCGCAAGTATTTGTAGCTAAACCATTTGTTTCGCATGGATTTGAAGCAGAGCCTTCTACTTCGCATTGATTTGAAGCTAAATCATTTGTTTCGCATGGATTTGAATCTAAGCCTTGCCCTTCGAATTGATTTGAAGCTAAATCATGTGTTTCGTATGGATTTGAAGCTAAACCTTCTACATCGCATTGATTTGCAGCTAAATCATGTGTTTCGCATGGATTTGAAGCTAAACCTTCTACATTGCATTGATTTGCAGCTGATTCATGTGTTTCGCATGGATTTGAAGCTAACTCGTTCGTTTCGCCTGTATTCGAAGCTATATCACTTATATCGCAAATATTTGAAGCTAAATCATGTGTTACACTTGGATATGAAGCTAAACCTTCTACATCGCATTGATTTGAAGCTAAATCATGTGTCTCGCATGGAATTGAAGCTACCTCGTTTGTTCCTACAGCTTTTGAAGCTATATCACTTATATCGCAAGTATTTGAAGCTAAATCATATGTGTCGCATGGATTTGAAGCTGAACATACTACATCGCATTGATTTGAAGCTAAATCATGTACATAGCATGGATTTGAAGCTATCTCGTTTATTTCGCATGCAGTTGTAGCTAAATAATGTATATCACAAGTATTTGTAGCTAAACCATTTGTTTTGCATGGATTTGAATCTAAGCCTTCTACTTCGCATTCATTTGAAGCTAAATCATTTGTTTCGCATGGATTTGAATCTAAGCCTTGTCCTTCGAATTGATTTGAAGCTAAATCATGTGTTTCGTATGGATTTGAAGCTAAACCTTCTACATCGCATTGATTTGAAGCTAAACCTTCTATATTCTATTGATTTGAAGCAGAACCTTCTACCTCTTATTGATTTGAAGCTAAACCTTCTACATCGCATTGACTTGAAGCTAAATCTTGTGTATGGCATGGATTTGAAGCTAAACCTTCTACATCGCATTGATTTGAAGCTAAATCATGTGTATCGCATGGATTTGAAGTTAACTCGTTTGTTTCGCATGCAGTTGTATCTAAATAATGTATATCACAAGTATTTGTAGTTAAACCATTTGTTTTGCATGGATTTGAAGCCAAGCCTTCTACTTCGCATTCATTTGAAGCTAAATCATTTGTTTCGCATGGATTTGAATCTAAGCCTTGTCCTTCGAATTGATTTGAATCTAAATCACGTGTGTCGTATGGATTTGAAGCTAAACCTTCTACATCACATTTATTTGAAGCTAAACCTTCTATATTGTATTGATTTGAAGCTAAACCATCTACCTCTTATTGATTTGAAGCAAACCTTCCACTTCGCATTGATTTGAAGCTAAATCATTTGTTTCGCATGGAATTGAAGCTACCTCGTTTGTTCCTCCTGCTTTTGAAGCTATATCACTTATATCGCATGGATTTGAAGCTGAACCTACATCGAATTGATTTGAAGCTAAATATTGTGTATCGTATGGATCTGAAGCTAAGCCTTCTACTTCGCATTGATTTGAAGTTAAATCATTTGTTTCGCATGGAATTGAAGCTTCCTCGTTTGTTCCTCCAGCTTTTGAAGCTATATCGCTTATATCGCAAGTATTTGAAGCTAAATCATATGTGTCGCATGGATTTGAAGCTGAACCTTCTACATCGCATTGAAATGAATCTAAATCTTGTGTATCGCATGGATTTGAAGCTAAACCTTCTACATCACATTGATTTGCAGCTAAATCATATGTTTCGCATGGATTTGAAGCTAACTCGTTCGTTTCGCCTGCAGTTGAACCTACATCACTTATATCGCAAGTATTTGAAGCTAAATCATGTATATCGCGTGGATTTTGAGGCTAACTCGTTTGATTAGTCTGCATTTGAAGCTATATCACTTATACCCCAAGTGTTTGAAGCTAAGTCATTTGTTTCGCGTGGATTTGAAGCTAAACCTTCTACATCGCATTGATTTGAAGCTAAATCATATGTGTCGCATGGATTTGAAGCTGAACCTACTACATCGCATTGATTTGAAGCTAAATCTTGTGTATCGCATGGATTTGAAGCTAAACCTTCCACATCGCATTGATTTGAAGCTAAATCATGTGTATCGCATGGATTTGAAGCTAAACCTTCTACATTGCATCGATTTGCAGCTGAATCATGTGTTTCGCATGGATTTGAAGCTACCTCGTTTGTTCCTCCAGCTTTTGAAGCTATATCACCTATATCGCAAGTATTTGAAGCTAAATCATATGTGTCGCATGGATTTGAAGCTGAACCTTCTACATCGCATTGATTTGAAGCTAAATCTTGTGTATCGCATGGATTTGAAGCTAAACCTTCCACATCGCATTGATTTGAAGCTAAATCATGTGTATCGCATGGATTTGAAGCTAACTCGTTAGTTTCGCATGCAGTTGTAGCTAAATAATCTATATCACAAGTATTTGTAGCTAAACCATTTGTTTCGCATGGATTTGAAGCTACGCCTTCTACTTCGCATTGATTTGAAGCTAAATCATTTGTTTCGCATGGAATTGAAGCCTCCTCGTTTGTTCCTCCAGCTTTTGAAGCTATATCACTTATATCGCAAGTATTTGAAGCTAAATCATATGTGTCGCATGGGTTTGAAGCTGAACCTTCTACATCGCATTGATTTGAAGCTAAATCTTGTGTATCGCATGGATTTGAAGCTAAACCTTCTACATCACATTGATTTGCAGCTAAATCATGTGTTTCGCATGGATTTGAAGCTAACTCGTTCGTTTCTCCTCCATTTGAAACTATATCACTTATATCGCAAGTATTTAAAGCTAAATCATATGTGCCGCATGGATTTGAAGCTGAGCCTTCTACTTCGCATTCATCTGAAGCTAAATCATTTGTTTCGCATGGATTTGAATGTAAGCCTTGCCCTTCGAATTGATTTGAAGCTAAATCATTTGTTTCGTATGGATTTGAAGCTAAACCTTCTACATCGCATTGATTTGCAGCTAAATCATGTGTTTCGCATGGATTTGAAGCTAAACCTTCTACATTGCATTGATTTGCAGCTGATTCATGTGTTTCGCATGGATTTGAAGCTAACTCGATCGTTTCGCATGTATTCGAAGCTATATCACTTATATCGCAAATATTTGAAGCTAAATCATGTGTTTCGTATGGATTTGAACCTAAACATTCTACATCGCATTGATTTGAAGCTAAACCTTCTACCTCTTATTGATTTGAAGCTAAACCTTCTACATCGCATTGATTTGAAGATAAATCGTGTGTTTCGCATAGATTTGAAGCTAACTCGTTAGTTTCGCAAGCAGTTGTAGCTAAATAATGTATATCACAAGTATTTGTAGCTAAACCATTTGTTTCGCATGGATTTGAAGCTACGCCTTCTACTTCGCATTGATTTGAAGCTAAAGCATTTGTTTCGCATGGATTTGAATCTAAGCCTTGTCCTTCGAATTGATTTGAAGCTAAAACATGTGTTTCGCTTGGATTTGAAGCTAAACCTTCTACATCGCATTGATTTGAAGCTAAATCATGTGTCTCGCATGGAATTGAAGCTACCTCGTTTGTTCCTACAGCTTTTGAAGCTATATCACTTATATCGCAAGTATTTGAAGCTAAATCATATGTGTCGCATGGATTTGAAGCTGAACCGACTACATCGCATTGATTTGAAGCTAAATCTTGTGTATCGCATGGATTTGAAGCTAAACCTTCCACATCGCATTGATTTGAAGCTAAATCATGTGTATCGCATGGATTTGAAGCTAACTCGTTAGTTTCGCATGCAGTTGTAGCTAAATAATCTATATCACAAGTATTTGTAGCTAAACCATTTGTTTCGCATGGATTTGAAGCTACGCCTTCTACTTCGCATTGATTTGAAGCTAAATCATTTGTTTCGCATGGAATTGAAGCCTCCTCGTTTGTTCCTCCAGCTTTTGAAGCTATATCACTTATATCGCAAGTATTTGAAGCTAAATCATATGTATCGCTTGGGTTTGAAGCTGAACCTTCTACATCGCATTGATTTGAAGCTAAATCTTGTGTATCGCATGGATTTGAAGCTAAACCTTCTGCATCACATTGATTTGCAGCTAAATCATGTGTTTCGCATGGATTTGAAGCTAACTCGTTCGTTTCGCCTCCATTTGAAACTATATCACTTATATCGCAAGTATTTAAAGCTAAATCATATGTGCCGCATGGATTTGAAGCAGAGCCTTCTACTTCGCATTCATCTGAAGCTAAATCATTTGTTTCGCATGGATTTGAATCTAAGCCTTGCCCTTCGAATTGATTTGAAGCTAAATCATGTGTTTCGTATGGATTTGAAGCTAAACCTTCTACATCGCATTGATTTGCAGCTAAATCATGTGTTTCGCATGGATTTGAAGCTAAACCTTCTACATTGCATTGATTTGCAGCTGATTCATGTGTTTCGCATGGATTTGAAGCTAACTCGTTCGTTTCGCCTGTATTCGAAGCTATATCACTTATATCGCAAATATTTGAAGCTAAATCATGTGTTACACTTGGATATGAAGCTAAACCTTCTACATCGCATTGATTTGAAGCTAAATCATGTGTCTCGCATGGAATTGAAGCTACCTCGTTTGTTCCTACAGCTTTTGAAGCTATATCACTTATATCGCAAGTATTTGAAGCTAAATCATATGTGTCGCATGGATTTGAAGCTGAACATACTACATCGCATTGATTTGAAGCTAAATCATGTACATAGCATGGATTTGAAGCTATCTCGTTTATTTCGCATGCAGTTGTAGCCAAATAATGTATATCACAAGTATTTGTAGCTAAACCATTTGTTTTGCATGGATTTGAATCTAAGCCTTCTACTTCGCATTCATTTGAAGCTAAATCATTTGTTTCGCATGGATTTGAATCTAAGCCTTGTCCTTCGAATTGATTTGAAGCTAAATCATGTGTTTCGTATGGATTTGAAGCTAAACCTTCTACATCGCATTGATTTGAAGCTAAACCTTCTATATTCTATTGATTTGAAGCAGAACCTTCTACCTCTTATTGATTTGAAGCTGAACCTTCTACATCGCATTGACTTGAAGCTAAATCTTGTGTATGGCATGGATTTGAAGCTAAACCTTCTACATCGCATTGATTTGAAGCTAAATCATGTGTATCGCATGGATTTGAAGTTAACTCGTTTGTTTCGCATGCAGTTGTATCTAAATAATGTATATCACAAGTATTTGTAGTTAAACCATTTGTTTTGCATGGATTTGAAGCCAAGCCTTCTACTTCGCATTCATTTGAAGCTAAATCATTTGTTTCGCATGGATTTGAATCTAAGCCTTGTCCTTCGAATTGATTTGAATCTAAATCACGTGTGTCGTATGGATTTGAAGCTAAACCTTCTACATCACATTTATTTGAAGCTAAACCTTCTATATTGTATTGATTTGAAGCTAAACCATCTACCTCTTATTGATTTGAAGCAAACCTTCCACTTCGCATTGATTTGAAGCTAAATCATTTGTTTCGCATGGAATTGAAGCTACCTCGTTTGTTCCTCCTGCTTTTGAAGCTATATCACTTATATCGCATGGATTTGAAGCTGAACCTACATCGAATTGATTTGAAGCTAAATATTGTGTATCGTATGGATCTGAAGCTAAGCCTTCTACTTCGCATTGATTTGAAGTTAAATCATTTGTTTCGCATGGAATTGAAGCTTCCTCGTTTGTTCCTCCAGCTTTTGAAGCTATATCGCTTATATCGCAAGTATTTGAAGCTAAATCATATGTGTCGCATGGATTTGAAGCTGAACCTTCTACATCGCATTGAAATGAATCTAAATCTTGTGTATCGCATGGATTTGAAGCTAAACCTTCTACATCACATTGATTTGCAGCTAAATCATATGTTTCGCATGGATTTGAAGCTAACTCGTTCGTTTCGCCTGCAGTTGAACCTACATCACTTATATCGCAAGTATTTGAAGCTAAATCATGTATATCGCGTGGATTTTGAGGCTAACTCGTTTGATTAGTCTGCATTTGAAGCTATATCACTTATACCCCAAGTGTTTGAAGCTAAGTCATTTGTTTCGCGTGGATTTGAAGCTAAACCTTCTACATCGCATTGATTTGAAGCTAAATCATATGTGTCGCATGGATTTGAAGCTGAACCTACTACATCGCATTGATTTGAAGCTAAATCTTGTGTATCGCATGGATTTGAAGCTAAACCTTCCACATCGCATTGATTTGAAGCTAAATCATGTGTATCGCATGGATTTGAAGCTAAACCTTCTACATTGCATCGATTTGCAGCTGAATCATGTGTTTCGCATGGATTTGAAGCTACCTCGTTTGTTCCTCCAGCTTTTGAAGCTATATCACCTATATCGCAAGTATTTGAAGCTAAATCATATGTGTCGCATGGATTTGAAGCTGAACCTTCTACATCGCATTGATTTGAAGCTAAATCTTGTGTATCGCATGGATTTGAAGCTAAACCTTCTACATCACATTGATTAGCAGCTATATCATGTGTTTCGCATGGATTTGAAGCTAACTCGTTCGTTTTGCCTGCAGTTGAATCTACATCACTTATATCGCAAGTGTTTGAAGATAAATCATGTGTATCGCGTTGATTTTTAAGCTAACTCGTTTGATTAGTCTGCATTTGAAGCTATATCACTTATACCCCAAGTGTTTGAAGCTAAATCATTTGTTTCGCGTGGATTTGAAGCAAAACCTTCTACATCGCATTGATTTGAAGCTAAATCATGTGTTTCGCATGCAGTTGAAGCTAAATCATGTCTTTCACAAGTATTTGAATATGAACCAATTGAATCGCATTGATTTGAACCCGAGCCTTCTACTTCGCACTGATTTGCAGCTAAATAATGTGTCTCGCATGGATTTGTAGCTAAACCTTCTACATCGCATTGATTTGCAGCTGAATCATGTGTTTCGCATGGATTTGAAGCTACCTCGTTTGTTCCTACAGCTTTTAAAGCTATATCACTTATATCGCAAGTATTTGAAGCTAAATCATATGTGTCGCATGGGTTTGAAGCTGAACCTTCTACATCGCATTGATTTGAAGCTAAATCTTGTGTATCGCATCGATTTGAAGCTAAACCTTCTACATCACATTGATTTGCAGCTAAATCATGTGTTTCGCATGGATTTGAAGCTAACTCGTTCGTTTCGCCTCCATTTGAAACTATATCACTTATATCGCAAGTATTTAAAGCTAAATCATATGTGCCGCATGGATTTGAAGCTAAACCTTCTACATCGCATTGATTTGCAGCTAAATCATGTGTTTCGCATGGATTTGAAGCTAAACCTTCTACATTGCATTGATTTGCAGCTGATTCATGTGTTTCGCATGGATTTGAAGCTAACTCGTTCGTTTCGCCTGTATTCTAAGCTATATCACTTATATCGCAAATATTTGAAGCTAAATCATGTGTTACACTTGGATATGAAGCTAAACCTTCTACATCGCATTGATTTGAAGCTAAATCATGTGTCTCGCATGGAATTGAAGCTACCTCGTTTGTTCCTACAGCTTTTGAAGCTATATCACTTATATCGCAAGTATTTGAAGCTAAATCATATGTGTCGCATGGATTTGAAACTAAACCTTCTACATCGCATTGATTTGCAGGTAAATCATGTGTTTCGCATGGATTTGAAGCTAACTCGTTCGTTTCGCCTGCAGTTGAATCTACATCACTTATATCGCTAATATTTGTAGCTAAATCATGTGTTTCGCGTGGATTTTGAAGCTAACTCGTTTGATTAGTCTTCAATTGAAGCTATATCATTTATGCCCCAAGTGTTTGAAGCTATATCATTTGTTTCGCATGGATTTGAAGCTAAACCTCCTTCATCGCATTGATTTGCAGCTAAATCATGTGTTTCGCATGCAGTTGAAGCTAAATCATGTCTTTCACAAGTACTTGAAGATGAACCATTTGAGTCGCATTGATTTGAACCCAAGCCTTCTACTTCGCACCTATTTGCCGCTAAATAATGTGTATCGCATGGATTTGAAGCTAAACCTTCTACATCGCATTGATTTGAAGCTAAATTATTTGTTTCGCATGGATTTGAATATAAGCCTTGTCCTTCGAATTGATTTAAAGCTAAATCATGTGTTTCGTATGGATTTGAAGCTAAACCTTCTGCATCGCATTGATTTGAAGCTAAATCATTTGTTTCGCATGCAGTTGAAGCTAAATCATGTCTTTCACAAGTATTTCAAGATGAACCATTTGAATCGCATTGATTTGAACCCGAGCCTTCTACTTCGCACTGATTTGCAGCTAAATAATGTGTTTCGCATGGATTTGAAGCTAATCCTTCTACATCGCATTGATTTGCAGCTGAATCATGTGTTTCGCATAGATTTGAAGCTAACTCGTTCGTTTTGCTTGCAGTTGAATCTACATCACTTATATCGCAAGTGTTTGAAGCTGAATCATGTGTATCGCGTGGAATTGAAGCTACCTCGTTTGTTCCTACAGCTTTTAAAGCTATATCACTTATATCGCAAGTATTTGAAGCTAAATCATATGTGTCGCATGGATTTGAAGCTGAACCTACTTCATCGCATTGACTTGAAGCTAAATCTTGTGTATGGCATGGATTTGAAGCTAAACCTTCTACATCGCATTGATTTGAAGCTAAATCATGTGTATCGCATGGATTTGAAGTTAACTCGTTTGTTTCGCATGCAGTTGTAGCTAAATAATGTATATCACAAGCATTTGTAGCTAAACCATTTGTTTTGCATGGATTTGAAGCTAAGCCTTCTACTTCGCATTCATTTGAAGCTAAATCATTTGTTTCGCATGGATTTGAATCTAAGCATTGTACTTCGAATTGATTTGAAGCTAAATCATGTGTTTCGTATGGATTTGAAGCTGAACCTTCTACATCGCATTGATTTGAAGCTAAATCATGTGTTTTGCATGGGTTTGATGCTAACTCGTTTGTTTCCCCTGCATTTGAAGCTATATCAATTATATCAGGAGTATCTGATGCTAAATCATTTGTTTCGCATGGATTTGAAGCTAAACCTTCTACATCGCATTGATTTGAAGCTAAATCTTGTGTATCGCATGGATTTGAAGCTAAACCTTCTACATCGTATTGATTTGAAGCTAAATCATTTGTTTCGCATGGATTTGAATCTAAGCCTTGTCCTTCGAATTGATTTGAAGGTAAATCATGTGTTTCGAATGGATTTGAAGCTAAACCTTCTACATCGCATTGATTTGAAGCTAAATCTTGTGTATGGCATGGATTTGAAGCTAAACCTTCTACATCGCATTGATTTGAAGCTAAATCATGTGTCTCGCATGGAATTGAAGCTACCTCGTTTGTTCCTACAGCTTTTGAAGCTATATCACATATATCGCAAGTATTTGAAGCTACATCATATGTGTCGCATGGATTTGAAGCTGAACCTACTACATTGCATTGATTTGAAGCTAAATCTTGTGTATGGCATGGATTTGAAGCTAAACCTTCTACATCGCATTGATTTGAAGCTAAATCATGTGTATCGCATGGATTTGAAGTTAACTCGTTTGTTTCGCATGCAGTTGTATCTAAATAACGTATATCACAAGTATTTGTAGTTAAACCATTTGTTTTGCATGGATTTGAAGCCAAGCCTTCTACTTCGCATTCATTTGAAGCTAAATCGTTTGTTTCGCATGGATTTGAATCTATGCCTTGTCCTTCGAATTGATTTGAATCTAATTCATGTGTGTCGTATGGATTTGAAGCTAAAACTTCTACATCGCATTTATTTGAAGCTAAACCTTCTATATTCTATTGATTTGAAGCTAAACCATCTACCTCTTATTGATTTGAAGCAAACCTTCTACATCGCATTGATTTGAAGATAAATCGTGTGTTTCGCATGGATTTGAAGCTAACTCGTTAGTTTCGCATGCAGTTGTAGCTAAATAATCTATATCACAAGTATTTGTAGCTAAACCATTTGTTTCGCATGGATTTGAAGCTACGTCTTCTACTTCGCATTGATTTGAAGCTAAATCATTTGTTTCGCATGGAATTGAAGCCACCTCGTTTGTTCCTCCAGCTTTTGAAGCCATATCACTTATATCGCAAGTATTTGAAGCTAAATCATATGTGTCGCATGGATTTGAAGCTGAACCTAATACATCGCATTGATTTGAAGCTAAATCTTGTGTATCGCATGGATTTGAAGCTAAACCTTCTACATCGCATTTATTTGAAGCTAAACCTTCTATATTCCATTGATTTGAAGCTAAACCATCTACCTCTTATAGATTTCAAGCAAACCTTCTACATCGCATTGATTTGAAAATAAATCGTGTGTTTCGCATGGATTTGAAGCTAACTCGTTAGTTTCGCATGCAGTTGTAGCTAAATAATCTATATCACAAGTATTTGTAGCTAAACCATTTGTTTCGCATGGATTTGAAGCTACGTCTTCTACTTCGCATTGATTTGAAGCTAAATCATTTGTTTCGCATGGAATTGAAGCCACCTCGTTTGTTCCTCCAGCTTTTGAAGCTATATCACTTATATCGCAAGTATTTGAAGCTAAATCATATGTGTCGCATGGGTTTGAAGCTGAACCTTCTACATCGCATTGATTTGAAGCTAAATCTTGTGTATCGCATGGATTTGTAGCTAAACCTTCTACATCACATTGATTTGCAGCTAAATCATGTGTTTCGCATGGATTTGAAGCTAACTCGTTCGTTTCGCCTCCATTTGAAACTATATCACTTATATCGCAAGTATTTAAAGCTAAATCATATGTGCCGCATGGATTTGAAGCTGAGCCTTCTACTTCGCATTCATCTGCAGCTAAATCATTTGTTTCGCATGGATTTGAATCTAAGCCTTGCCCTTCGAATTGATTTGAAGCTAAATCATGTGTTTCGTATGGATTTGAAGCTAAACCTTCTACATCGCATTGATTTGAAGCTAAATCATGTGTCTCGCATGGAATTGAAGCTACCTCGTTTGTTCCTACAGCTTTTGAAACTATATCACTTATATCGCAAGTATTTGAAGCTACATCATATGTGTCGCATGGATTTGAAGCTGAACCTACTACATTGCATTGATTTGAAGCTAAATCTTGTGTATCGCATGGATTTGAAGCTAAACCTTCTACATCACATTGATTTGAAGCTAAAGCATGTATATAGCATGGATTTGAAGCTGAACCTACTACATCGCATTGATTTGAAGCTAAAACTTGTGTATCGCATGGATTTGAAGCTAAACCTTCTACATCGTATTGATTTGAATCTAAATCATTTGTTTCGCATGGATTTGAATCTAAGCCTTGTCCTTCGAATTGATTTGAAGGTAAATCATGTGTTTCGTATGGATTTGCAGCTAAACTTTCTACATCGCATTGATTTGAAGCTAAACCTTCTACATTCTATTGATTTGAAGCTAAAACTTCTACCTCTTATTGTTTTGAAGCTAAACCTTCTACACCGCATTGATTTGAAGATACATCGTGTGTTTCGCTTGGATTTGAAGCTAACTCGTTAGTTTCGCATGCAGTTGTAGCTAAATAATGTATATCACAAGTATTTGTAGCTAAACCATTTGCTTCGCATGGATTTGAAGCTACGCCTTCCACTTCGCATTGATTTGAAGCTAAATCATTTGTTTCGCATGGAATTGAAGCTACCTCGTTTGTTCCTCCTGCTTTTGGAGCTATATCACTTATACCGCATGGATTTGAAGCTGAACCTACTACATCGCATTGATTTGAAGCTAAATCTTGTGTATCGCATGGATCTGAAGCTAAGCTTTCTACTTCGCATTGATTTGAAGATAAATCATTTCTTCGCATGGAATTGAAAATTCCTCGTTTGTTCCTCCAGCTTTTGAAGCTATATCATTTATATCGCAAGTATTTGAAGCTAAATCATATGTGTCGCATGGATTTGAAGCTGAACCTTCTACATCGCATTGTTTTGAATCTAAATCTTGTGTATCGCATGGGTTTGAAGCTAAACCTTCTACATCGCATTGATTTGCAGCTAAATCATATGTTTCGCATGGATTTGAAGCTAACTCGTTCGTTTCGCCTGCAGTTGAACCTACATCACTTATATCGCAAGTATTTGAAGCTAAATCATGTGTATCGCGTGGATTTTGAAGCTAACTCGTTTGATTAGTCTGCATTTGTAGCTATATCACAGATACCCCAAGTGTTTGAAGCTAAATCATTTGTTTCGGGTGGATTTGAAGCTAAACCTTCTACATCGCATTGATTTGCAGCTAAATCATGTGTTTCGCATGGATTTGAAGCTAACTCGTTCGTATCGCCTGCAGTTGAATCTACATCACTTATATCGCTAGTATTTGAAGCTAAATCATGTTTATCGCGTGGATTTTGAAGCTAACTCGTTTGATTAGTCTTCATTAGAAGCTATATCACTTACACCCCAAGTGTTTGAAGCTATATCATTTGTTTCGCATGGATTTGAAGCTAAACCTTCTTCATCGCATTGATTTGCAGCTAAATCATGTGTTTCGCATGGATTAGAAGCTAACTCGTTCGTTGCGCATGCAGTTAAATCTAAATAACGTATATCACAAGTATTTGAAGCTAAACCATTTGATTCGCATGGATTTGAAGCTAAGCCTTCTACTTCGCATTAATTGGAAGAAAAATCACGTGTTTTGCATGGATTTGAAGCTAAACCTTCTACATCGCATTGATTTGAAGCTAAATCATGTGTTTCGTATGGATTTGAAGCTAAACCTTCTACATCGCATTGATTTGAAGCTAAACCTTCTACATACTATTGATTTGAAGCTAAACCTTCTACCTCTTATTGTCTTGAATCTAAACCTTCTACATCGCATTGATTTGCAGCTAAATAATTTGTTTCGCATGGATTTGAAACTAATTCGTTCGGTTCGCCTGCAGTTGAATCTACATGACTTATATCGCTAGTATTTGAAGCTAAATCATGTGTACCGCGGGGATTTTGAAGCTAACTCGTTTGATTAGCCTTCATTTGAAGCTATATCACTTACACCACAAGTGTTTGAAGCTATATCATTTGTTTCGCATGGATTTGAAGCTAAACCTTCTTCATCGCATTGATTTGCAGATAAATCATGTGTTTCGCATGGATTTGAAGCTAACTCGTTCGTTTCGCCTGTATTCGAAGCTATATCACTTATATCGCAAGTATTTGAAGCTAAATCATGTGTTTCGTATGGATTTGAAGCTAAATCTTCTACATCGCATGGATTTGAAGCTAAATCACGTGTCTCGCATGGAATTGAAGCTACCTCGTTTGTTCCTACAGCTTTTAAAGCTATATCACTTATATCGCAAGTATTTGAAGCTAAATCATATGTGTCGCATGGATTTGAAGCTGAGCCTTCTACTTCGCATTCATCTGAAGCTAAATCATTTGTTTCGCATGGATTTGAATGTAAGCCTTGCCCTTCGAATTGATTTGAAGCTAAATCATGTGTTTCGTATGGATTTGAAGCTAAACCTTCTACATCGCATTGATTTGCAGCTAAATCATGTGTTTCGCATGGATTTGAAGCTAAACCTTCTACATTGCATTGATTTGCAGCTGATTCATGTGTTTCGCATGGATTTGAAGCTAAACCTTCTATATTCTATTGATTTGAAGCTAAACCTACTACCTCTTATTAATTTGAAGCTAAACCTTCTTCATCGCATTGATTTGAAGATAAATCGCGTGTTTCGCATAGATTTGAAGCTTACTCGTTAGTTTCGCATACAGTTGTAGCTAAATAATGTATATCACAAGTATTTGTAGCTAAACCATTTGTTTCGCATGGATTTGAAGCTACGCCTTCTACTTGGCATTGATTTGAAGCTAAATCATTTGTTTCGCATAGAATTGAAGCTACCCCGTTTGTTCCTCCTGCTTTTGAAGCTATATCACTTATATCGCATGGATTTGAAGCTGAACCTACTACATCGCATTGATTTGAAGCTAAATCATGTGTTTCGTATGGATTTGAAGCTAAACCTTCTACATCGCATTGATTTGAAGCTAAATCATATGTGTCGCATGGATTGTAAGCTGAACCTACTACATTGCATTGATTTGAAGCTAAATCTTGTGTATCGCATGGATTTGAAGCTAAACCTTCCACATCGCATTGATTTGAAACTAAATCATGTGTATCGCATGGATTTGAAGCTAAACCTTCTACATCGCATTGATTTGCAGCTGAATCATTTGTTTCGCATGGATTGAAGCTAACTCGTTTTTTTCGCATGCAGTTGTAGCTAAATGATGTATATCACAAGTATTTGTAGTTAAACTATTTGTTTTGCATGGATTTGAAGCTACGCCTTCTACTTCGCATTGATTTGAAGCTAAATCATTTGTTCCGCATGCAATTGAAGCCTCTTCGTTTGTTCCGCCAGCGTTTGAAGCTATATCACTTATATCGCAAGTATTTGAAGCTAAATCATATGTGTCGCATGGGTTTGAAGCTGAACCTTCTACATCGCATTGATTTGAAGCTAAATCTTGTGTATCGCATGGATTTGAAGCTAAACCTTCTACATCACATTGATTTGCAGCTAAATCATGTGTTTCGCATGGATTTGAAGCTAACTCGTTCGTTTCTCCTCAATTTGAAACTATATCACTTATATCGCAAGTATTTAAAGCTAAATCATATGTGCCGCATGGATTTGAAGCTGAGCCTTCTACTTCGCATTCATCTGAAGCTAAATCATTTGTTTCGCATGGATTTGAATGTAAGCCTTGCCCTTCGAATTGATTTGAAGCTAAATCATTTGTTTCGTATGGATTTGAAGCTAAACCTTCTACATCGCATTGATTTGCAGCTAAATCATGTGTTTCGCATGGATTTGAAGCTAAACCATCTACATTGCATTGATTTGCAGCTGATTCATGTGTTTCGCATGGATTTGAAGCTAACTCGTTCGTTTCGCATGTATTCGAAGCTATATCACTTATATCGCAAATATTTGAAGCTAAATCATGTGTTTCGTATGGATTTGAACCTAAACCTTCTACATCGCATTGATTTGAAGCTAATCCTTCTACCTCTTATTGATTTGAAGCTAAACCTTCTACATCGCATTGATTTGAAGATAAATCGTGTGTTTCGCATAGATTTGAAGCTAACTCGTTAGTTTCGCAAGCAGTTGTAGCTAAATAATGTATATCACAAGTATTTGTAGCTAAACCATTTGTTTCGCATGGATTTGAAGCTACGCCTTCTACTTCGCATTGATTTGAAGCTAAAGCATTTGTTTCGCATGGATTTGAATCTAAGCCTTGTCCTTCGAATTGATTTGAAGCTAAAACATGTGTTTCGCTTGGATTTGAAGCTAAACCTTCTACATCGCATTGATTTGAAGCTAAATCATGTGTCTCGCATGGAATTGAAGCTACCTCGTTTGTTCCTACAGCTTTTGAAGCTATATCACTTATATCGCAAGTATTTGAAGCTAAATCATATGTGTCGCATGGATTTGAAGCTGAACCTACTACATCGCATTGATTTGAAGCTAAATCTTGTGTATCGCATGGATTTGAAGCTAAACCTTCCACATCGCATTGATTTGAAGCTAAATCATGTGTATCGCATGGATTTGAAGCTAACTCGTTAGTTTCGCATGCAGTTGTAGCTAAATAATCTATATCACAAGTATTTGTAGCTAAACCATTTGTTTCGCATGGATTTGAAGCTACGCCTTCTACTTCGCATTGATTTGAAGCTAAATCATTTGTTTCGCATGGAATTGAAGCCTCCTCGTTTGTTCCTCCAGCTTTTGAAGCTATATCACTTATATCGCAAGTATTTGAAGCTAAATCATATGTATCGCTTGGGTTTGAAGCTGAACCTTCTACATCGCATTGATTTGAAGCTAAATCTTGTGTATCGCATGGATTTGAAGCTAAACCTTCTGCATCACATTGATTTGCAGCTAAATCATGTGTTTCGCATGGATTTGAAGCTAACTCGTTCGTTTCGCCTCCATTTAAAACTATATCACTTATATCGCAAGTATTTAAAGCTAAATCATATGTGCCGCATGGATTTGAAGCAGAGCCTTCTACTTCGCATTCATCTGAAGCTAAATCATTTGTTTCGCATGGATTTGAATCTAAGCCTTGCCCTTCGAATTGATTTGAAGCTAAATCATGTGTTTCGTATGGATTTGAAGCTAAACCTTCTACATCGCATTGATTTGCAGCTAAATCATGTGTTTCGCATGGATTTGAAGCTAAACCTTCTACATTGCATTGATTTGCAGCTGATTCATGTGTTTCGCATGGATTTGAAGCTAACTCGTTCGTTTCGCCTGTATTCGAAGCTATATCACTTATATCGCAAATATTTGAAGCTAAATCATGTGTTACACTTGGATATGAAGCTAAACCTTCTACATCGCATTGATTTGAAGCTAAATCATGTGTCTCGCATGGAATTGAAGCTACCTCGTTTGTTCCTACAGCTTTTGAAGCTATATCACTTATATCGCAAGTATTTGAAGCTAAATCATATGTGTCGCATGGATTTGAAGCTGAACATACTACATCGCATTGATTTGAAGCTAAATCATGTACATAGCATGGATTTGAAGCTATCTCGTTTATTTCGCATGCAGTTGTAGCTAAATAATGTATATCACAAGTATTTGTAGCTAAACCATTTGTTTTGCATGGATTTGAATCTAAGCCTTCTACTTCGCATTCATTTGAAGCTAAATCATTTGTTTCGCATGGATTTGAATCTAAGCCTTGTCCTTCGAATTGATTTGAAGCTAAATCATGTGTTTCGTATGGATTTGAAGCTAAACCTTCTACATCGCATTGATTTGAAGCTAAACCTTCTATATTCTATTGATTTGAAGCAGAACCTTCTACCTCTTATTGATTTGAAGCTAAACCTTCTACATCGCATTGACTTGAAGCTAAATCTTGTGTATGGCATGGATTTGAAGCTAAACCTTCTACATCGCATTGATTTGAAGCTAAATCATGTGTATCGCATGGATTTGAAGTTAACTCGTTTGTTTCGCATGCAGTTGTATCTAAATAATGTATATCACAAGTATTTGTAGTTAAACCATTTGTTTTGCATGGATTTGAAGCCAAGCCTTCTACTTCGCATTCATTTGAAGCTAAATCATTTGTTTCGCATGGATTTGAATCTAAGCCTTGTCCTTCGAATTGATTTGAATCTAAATCACGTGTGTCGTATGGATTTGAAGCTAAACCTTCTACATCACATTTATTTGAAGCTAAACCTTCTATATTGTATTGATTTGAAGCTAAACCATCTACCTCTTATTGATTTGAAGCAAACCTTCCACTTCGCCTTGATTTGAAGCTAAATCATTTGTTTCGCATGGAATTGAAGCTACCTCGTTTGTTCCTCCTGCTTTTGAAGCTATATCACTTATATCGCATGGATTTGAAGCTGAACCTACATCGAATTGATTTGAAGCTAAATATTGTGTATCGTATGGATCTGAAGCTAAGCCTTCTACTTCGCATTGATTTGAAGTTAAATCATTTGTTTCGCATGGAATTGAAGCTTCCTCGTTTGTTCCTCCAGCTTTTGAAGCTATATCGCTTATATCGCAAGTATTTGAAGCTAAATCATATGTGTCGCATGGATTTGAAGCTGAACCTTCTACATCGCATTGAAATGAATCTAAATCTTGTGTATCGCATGGATTTGAAGCTAAACCTTCTACATCACATTGATTTGCAGCTAAATCATATGTTTCGCATGGATTTGAAGCTAATTCGTTCGTTTCGCCTGCAGTTGAACCTACATCACTTATATGGCAAGTATTTTAAGCTAAATCATGTATATCGCGTGGATTTTGAGGCTAACTCGTTTGATTAGTCTGCATTTTAAGCTATATCACTTATACCCCAAGTGTTTGAAGCTAAGTCATTTGTTTCGCGTGGATTTGAAGCTAAACCTTCTACATCGCATTGATTTGAAGCTAAATCATATGTGTCGCATGGATTTGAAGCTGAACCTACTACATCGCATTGATTTGAAGCTAAATCTTGTGTATCGCATGGATTTGAAGCTAAACCTTCCACATCGCATTGATTTGAAGCTAAATCATGTGTATCGCATGGATTTGAAGCTAAACCTTCTACATTGCATCGATTTGCAGCTGAATCATGTGTTTCGCATGGATTTGAAGCTACCTCGTTTGTTCCTCCAGCTTTTGAAGCTATATCACCTATATCGCAAGTATTTGAAGCTAAATCATATGTGTCGCATGGATTTGAAGCTGAACCTTCTACATCGCATTGATTTGAAGCTAAATCTTGTGTATCGCATGGATTTGAAGCTAAACCTTCTACATCACATTGATTAGCAGCTATATCATGTGTTTCGCATGGATTTGAAGCTAACTCGTTCGTTTTGCCTGCAGTTGAATCTACATCACTTATATCGCAAGTGTTTGAAGATAAATCATGTGTATCGCGTAGATTTTTAAGCTAACTCGTTTGATTAGTCTGCATTTGAAGCTATATCACTTATACCCCAAGTGTTTGAAGCTAAATCATTTGTTTCGCGTGGATTTGAAGCAAAACCTTCTACATCGCATTGATTTGAAGCTAAATCATGTGTTTCGCATGCAGTTGAAGCTAAATCATGTCTTTCACAAGTATTTGAATATGAACCAATTGAATCGCATTGATTTGAACCCGAGCCTTCTACTTCGCACTGATTTGCAGCTAAATAATGTGTCTCGCATGTATTTGTAGCTAAACCTTCTACATCGCATTGATTTGCAGCTGAATCATGTGTTTCGCATGGATTTGAAGCTACCACGTTTGTTCCTACAGCTTTTAAAGCTATATCACTTATATCGCAAGTATTTGAAGCTAAATCATATGTGTCGCATGGGTTTGAAGCTGAACCTTCTACATCGCATTGATTTGAAGCTAAATCTTGTGTATCGCATCGATTTGAAGCTAAACCTTCTACATCACATTGATTTGCAGCTAAATCATGTGTTTCGCATGGATTTGAAGCTAACTCGTTCGTTTCGCCTCCATTTGAAACTATATCACTTATATCGCAAGTAGTTAAAGCTAAATCATATGTGCCGCATGGATTTGAAGCTAAACCTTCTACATCGCATTGATTTGCAGCTAAATCATGTGTTTCGCATGGATTTGAAGCTAAACCTTCTACATTGCATTGATTTGCAGCTGATTCATGTGTTTCGCATGGATTTGAAGCTAACTCGTTCGTTTCGCCTGTATTCTAAGCTATATCACTTATATCGCAAATATTTGAAGCTAAATCATGTGTTACACTTGGATATGAAGCTAAACCTTCTACATCGCATTGATTTGAAGCTAAATCATGTGTCTCGCATGGAATTGAAGCTACCTCGTTTGTTCCTACAGCTTTTGAAGCTATATCACTTATATCGCAAGTATTTGAAGCTAAATCATATGTGTCGTATGGATTTGAAGCTAAACCTTCTACATCGCATTGATTTGCAGCTAAATCATGTGTTTCGCATGGATTTGAAGCTAAACCTTCTACATTGCATTGATTTGCAGCTGATTCATGTGTTTCGCATGGATTTGAAGCTAACTCGTTCGTTTCGCCTGTATTCGAAGCTATATCACTTATATCGCAAATATTTGAAGCTAAATCATGTGTTACACTTGGATATGAAGCTAAACCTTCTACAACGCATTGATTTGAAGCTAAATCATGTGTCTCGCATGGAATTGAAGCTACCTCGTTTGTTCCTACAGCTTTTGAAGGTATATCACTTATATCGCAAGTATTTGAAGCTAAATCATATGTGTCGCATGGATTTGAAGCTAAACCTTCTTCATCGCATTGATTTGCAGCTAAATCATGTGTTTCGCATGGATTAGAAGCTAACTCGTTCGTTGCGCATGCAGTTAAATCTAAATAACGTATATCACAAGTATTTGAAGCTAAACCATTTGATTCGCATGGATTTGAAGCTAAGCCTTCTACTTCGCATTAATTGGAAGAAAAATCACGTGTTTTGCATGGATTTGAAGCTAAACCTTCTACATCGCATTGATTTGAAGCTAAATCATGTGTTTCGTATGGATTTGAAGCTAAACCTTCTACATCGCATTGATTTGAAGCTAAACCTTCTACATACTATTGATTTGAAGCTAAACCTTCTACCTCTTATTGTCTTGAATCTAAACCTTCTACATCGCATTGATTTGCAGCTAAATAATTTGTTTCGCATGGATTTGAAACTAATTCGTTCGGTTCGCCTGCAGTTGAATCTACATGACTTATATCGCTAGTATTTGAAGCTAAATCATGTGTACCGCGGGGATTTTGAAGCTAACTCGTTTGATTAGCCTTCATTTGAAGCTATATCACTTACACCACAAGTGTTTGAAGCTATATCATTTGTTTCGCATGGATTTGAAGCTAAACCTTCTTCATCGCATTGATTTGCAGATAAATCATGTGTTTCGCATGGATTTGAAGCTAACTCGTTCGTTTCGCCTGTATTCAAAGCTATATCACTTATATCGCAAGTATTTGAAGCTAAATCATGTGTTTCGTATGGATTTGAAGCTAAATCTTCTACATCGCATTGATTTGAAGCTAAATCACGTGTCTCGCATGGAATTGAAGCTACCTCGTTTGTTCCTACAGCTTTTAAAGCTATATCACTTATATCGCAAGTATTTGAAGCTAAATCATATGTGTCGCATGGATTTGAAGCTGAGCCTTCTACTTCGCATTCATCTGAAGCTAAATCATTTGCTTCGCATGGATTTGAATGTAAGCCTTGCCCTTCGAATTGATTTGAAGCTAAATCATGTGTTTCGTATGGATTTGAAGCTATACCTTCTACATCGCATTGATTTGCAGCTAAATCATGTGTTTCGCATGGATTTGAAGCTAAACCTTCTACATTGCATTGATTTGCAGCTGATTCATGTGTTTCGCATGGATTTGAAGCTAAACCTTCTATATTCTATTGATTTGAAGCTAAACCTACTACCTCTTATTAATTTGAAGCTAAACCTTCTACATCGCATTGATTTGAAGATAAATCGCGTGTTTCGCATAGATTTGAAGCTTACTCGTTAGTTTCGCATACAGTTGTAGCTAAATAATGTATATCACAAGTATTTGTAGCTAAACCATTTGTTTCGCATGGATTTGAAGCTACGCCTTCTACTTGGCATTGATTTGAAGCTAAATCATTTGTTTCGCATAGAATTGAAGCTACCCCGTTTGTTCCTCCTGCTTTTGAAGCTATATCACTTATATCGCATGGATTTGAAGCTGAACCTACTACATCGCATTGATTTAAAGCTAAATCATGTGTTTCGTATGGATTTGAAGCTAAACCTTCTACATCGCATTGATTTGAAGCTAAATCATATGTGTCGCATGGATTGTAAGCTGAACCTACTACATTGCATTGATTTGAAGCTAAATCTTGTGTATCGCATGGATTTGAAGCTAAACCTTCCACATCGCATTGATTTGAAACTAAATCATGTGTATCGCATGGATTTGAAGCTAAACCTTCTACATCGCATTGATTTGCAGCTGAATCATTTGTTTCGCATGGATTGAAGCTAACTCGTTTTTTTCGCATGCAGTTGTAGCTAAATGATGTATATCACAAGTATTTGTAGTTAAACTATTTGTTTTGCATGGATTTGAAGCTACGCCTTCTACTTCGCATTGATTTGAAGCTAAATCATTTGTTTCGCATGCAATTGAAGCCTCTTCGTTTGTTCCTCCAGCGTTTGAAGCTATATCACTTATATCGCAAGTATTTGAAGCTAAATCATATGTGTCGCATGGGTTTGAAGCTGAACCTTCTACATCGCATTGATTTGAAGCTAAATCTTGTGTATCGCATGGATTTGAAGCTAAACCTTCCACATCGCATTGATTTGAAGCTAAATCATGTGTATCGCATGGATTTGAAGCTAACTCGTTAGTTTCGCATGCAGTTGTAGCTAAATAATCTATATCACAAGTATTTGTAGCTAAACCATTTGTTTCGCATGGATTTGAAGCTACGCCTTCTACTTCGCATTGATTTGAAGCTAAATCATTTGTTTCGCATGGAATTGAAGCCTCCTCGTTTGTTCCTCCAGCTTTTGAAGCTATATCACTTATATCGCAAATATTTGAAGCTAAATCATGTGTTTCGTATGGATTTGAACCTAAACCTTCTACATCGCATTGATTTGAAGCTAAACCTTCTACCTCTTATTGATTTGAAGCTAAACCTTCTACATCGCATTGATTTGAAGATAAATCGTGTGTTTCGCATAGATTTGAAGCTAACTCGTTAGTTTCGCAAGCAGTTGTAGCTAAATAATGTATATCACAAGTATTTGTAGCTAAACCATTTGTTTCGCATGGATTTGAAGCTACGCCTTCTACTTCGCATTGATTTGAAGCTAAAGCATTTGTTTCGCATGGATTTGAATCTAAGCCTTGTCCTTCGAATTGATTTGAAGCTAAAACATGTGTTTCGCTTGGATTTGAAGCTAAACCTTCTACATCGCATTGATTTGAAGCTAAATCATGTGTCTCGCATGGAATTGAAGCTACCTCGTTTGTTCCTACAGCTTTTGAAGCTATATCACTTATATCGCAAGTATTTGAAGCTAAATCATATGTGTCGCATGGATTTGAAGCTGAACCGACTACATCGCATTGATTTGAAGCTAAATCTTGTGTATCGCATGGATTTGAAGCTAAACCTTCCACATCGCATTGATTTGAAGCTAAATCATGTGTATCGCATGGATTTGAAGCTAACTCGTTAGTTTCGCATGCAGTTGTAGCTAAATAATCTATATCACAAGTATTTGTAGCTAAACCATTTGTTTCGCATGGATTTGAAGCTACGCCTTCTACTTCGCATTGATTTGAAGCTAAATCATTTGTTTCGCATGGAATTGAAGCCTCCTCGTTTGTTCCTCCAGCTTTTGAAGCTATATCACTTATATCGCAAGTATTTGAAGCTAAATCATATGTATCGCTTGGGTTTGAAGCTGAACCTTCTACATCGCATTGATTTGAAGCTAAATCTTGTGTATCGCATGGATTTGAAGCTAAACCTTCTGCATCACATTGATTTGCAGCTAAATCATGTGTTTCGCATGGATTTGAAGCTAACTCGTTCGTTTCGCCTCCATTTGAAACTATATCACTTATATCGCAAGTATTTAAAGCTAAATCATATGTGCCGCATGGATTTGAAGCAGAGCCTTCTACTTCGCTTTCATCTGAAGCTAAATCATTTGTTTCGCATGGATTTGAATCTAAGCCTTGCCCTTCGAATTGATTTGAAGCTAAATCATGTGTTTCGTATGGATTTGAAGCTAAACCTTCTACATCGCATTGATTTGCAGCTAAATCATGTGTTTCGCATGGATTTGAAGCTAAACCTTCTACATTGCATTGATTTGCAGCTGATTCATGTGTTTCGCATGGATTTGAAGCTAACTCGTTCGTTTCGCCTGTATTCGAAGCTATATCACTTATATCGCAAATATTTGAAGCTAAATCATGTGTTACACTTGGATATGAAGCTAAACCTTCTACATCGCATTGATTTGAAGCTAAATCATGTGTCTCGCATGGAATTGAAGCTACCTCGTTTGTTCCTACAGCTTTTGAAGCTATATCACTTATATCGCAAGTATTTGAAGCTAAATCATATGTGTCGCATGGATTTGAAGCTGAACATACTACATCGCATTGATTTGAAGCTAAATCATGTACATAGCATGGATTTGAAGCTATCTCGTTTATTTCGCATGCAGTTGTAGCTAAATAATGTATATCACAAGTATTTGTAGCTAAACCATTTGTTTTGCATGGATTTGAATCTAAGCCTTCTACTTCGCATTCATTTGAAGCTAAATCATTTGTTTCGCATGGATTTGAATCTAAGCCTTGTCCTTCGAATTGATTTGAAGCTAAATCATGTGTTTCGTATGGATTTGAAGCTAAACCTTCTACATCGCATTGATTTGAAGCTAAACCTTCTATATTCTATTGATTTGAAGCAGAACCTTCTACCTCTTATTGATTTGAAGCTAAACCTTCTACATCGCATTGACTTGAAGCTAAATCTTGTGTATGGCATGGATTTGAAGCTAAACCTTCTACATCGCATTGATTTGAAGCTAAATCATGTGTATCGCATGGATTTGAAGTTAACTCGTTTGTTTCGCATGCAGTTGTATCTAAATAATGTATATCACAAGTATTTGTAGTTAAACCATTTGTTTTGCATGGATTTGAAGCCAAGCCTTCTACTTCGCATTCATTTGAAGCTAAATCATTTGTTTCGCATGGATTTGAATCTAAGCCTTGTCCTTCGAATTGATTTGAATCTAAATCACGTGTGTCGTATGGATTTGAAGCTAAACCTTCTACATCACATTTATTTGAAGCTAAACCTTCTATATTGTATTGATTTGAAGCTAAACCATCTACCTCTTATTGATTTGAAGCAAACCTTCCACTTCGCATTGATTTGAAGCTAAATCATTTGTTTCGCATGGAATTGAAGCTACCTCGTTTGTTCCTCCTGCTTTTGAAGCTATATCACTTATATCGCATGGATTTGAAGCTGAACCTACATCGAATTGATTTGAAGCTAAATATTGTGTATCGTATGGATCTGAAGCTAAGCCTTCTACTTCGCATTGATTTGAAGTTAAATCATTTGTTTCGCATGGAATTGAAGCTTCCTCGTTTGTTCCTCCAGCTTTTGAAGCTATATCGCTTATATCGCAAGTATTTGAAGCTAAATCATATGTGTCGCATGGATTTGAAGCTGAACCTACTACATTGCATTGATTTGAAGCTAAATCTTGTGAATCGCATGGATTTGAAGCTAAACCTTCCACATCGCATTGATTTGAAACTAATCATGTGTATCGCATGGATTTGAAGCTAAACCTTCTACATCGCATTGATTTGCAGCTGAATCATTTGTTTCGCATGGATTGAAGCTAACACGTTTTTTTCGCATGCAGTTGTAGCTAAATGATGTATATCACAAGTATTTGTAGTTAAACTATTTGTTTTTGCATGGATTTGAAGCTACGCCTTCTACTTCGCATTGATTTGAAGCTAAATCATTTGTTTCGCATGCAATTGAAGCCTCTTCGTTTGTTCCTCCAGCGTTTGAAGCTATATCACTTATATCGCAAGTATTTGAAGCTAAATCATATGTGTCGCATGGGTTTGAAGCTGAACCTTCTACATCGCATTGATTTGAAGCTAAATCTTGTGTATCGCATGGATTTGAAGCTAAACCTTCCACATCGCATTGATTTGAAGCTAAATCATGTGTATCGCATGGATTTGAAGCTAACTCGTTAGTTTCGCATGCAGTTGTAGCTAAATAATCTATATCACAAGTATTTGTAGCTAAACCATTTGTTTCGCATGGATTTGAAGCTACGCCTTCTACTTCGCATTGATTTGAAGCTAAATCATTTGTTTCGCATGGAATTGAAGCCTCCTCGTTTGTTCCTCCAGCTTTTGAAGCTATATCACTTATATCGCAAGTATTTGAAGCTAAATCATATGTGTCGCATGGGTTTGAAGCTGAACCTTCTACATCGCATTGATTTGAAGCTAAATCTTGTGTATCGCATGGATTTGAAGCTAAACCTTCTACATCACATTGATTTGCAGCTAAATCATGTGTTTCGCATGGATTTGAAGCTAACTCGTTCGTTTCTCCTCCATTTGAAACTATATCACTTATATCGCAAGTATTTAAAGCTAAATCATATGTGCCGCATGGATTTGAAGCTGAGCCTTCTACTTCGCATTCATCTGAAGCTAAATCATTTGTTTCGCATGGATTTGAATGTAAGCCTTGCCCTTCGAATTGATTTGAAGCTAAATCATTTGTTTCGTATGGATTTGAAGCTAAACCTTCTACATCGCATTGATTTGCAGCTAAATCATGTGTTTCGCATGGATTTGAAGCTAAACCTTCTACATTGCATTGATTTGCAGCTGATTCATGTGTTTCGCATGGATTTGAAGCTAACTCGTTCGTTTCGCATGTATTCGAAGCTATATCACTTATATCGCAAATATTTGAAGCTAAATCATGTGTTTCGTATGGATTTGAACCTAAACCTTCTACATCGCATTGATTGAAGCTAAACCTTCTACCTCTTATTGATTTGAAGCTAAACCTTCTACATCGCATTGATTTGAAGATAAATCGTGTGTTTCGCATAGATTTGAAGCTAACTCGTTAGTTTCACAAGCAGTTGTAGCTAAATAATGTATATCACAAGTATTTGTAGCTAACCATTTGTTTCGCATGGATTTGAAGCTACGCCTTCTACTTCGCATTGATTTGAAGCTAAAGCATTTGTTTCGCATGGATTTGAATCTAAGCCTTGTCCTTCGAATTGATTGAAGCTAAAACATGTGTTTCGCTTGGATTTGAAGCTAAACCTTCTACATCGCATTGATTTGAAGCTAAATCATGTGTCTCGCATGGAATTGAAGCTACCTCGTTTGTTCCTACAGCTTTTGAAGCTATATCACTTATATCGCAAGTATTTGAAGCTAAATCATATGTGTCGCATGGATTGAAGCTGAACCGACTACATCGCATTGATTTGAAGCTAAATCTTGTGTATCGCATGGATTTGAAGCTAAACCTTCCACATCGCATTGATTTGAAGCTAAATCATGTGTATCGCATGGATTTGAAGCTAACTCGTTAGTTTCGCATGCAGTTGTAGCTAAATAATCTATATCACAAGTATTTGTAGCTAAACCATTTGTTTCGCATGGATTTGAAGCTACGCCTTCTACTTCGCATTGAATTTGAAGCTAAATCATTTGTTTCGCATGGAATTGAAGCCTCCTCGTTTGTTCCTCCAGCTTTTGAAGCTATATCACTTATATCGCAAGTATTTGAAGCTAAATCATATGTATCGCTTGGGTTTGAAGCTGAACCTTCTACATCGCATTGATTTGAAGCTAAATCTTGTGTATCGCATGGATTTGAAGCTAAACCTTCTGCATCACATTGATTTGCAGCTAAATCATGTGTTTCGCATGGATTTGAAGCTAACTCGTTCGTTTCGCCTCCATTTGAAACTATATCACTTATATCGCAAGTATTTAAAGCTAAATCATATGTGCCGCATGGATTTGAAGCAGAGCCTTCTACTTCGCATTCATCTGAAGCTAAATCATTTGTTTCGCATGGATTTGAATCTAAGCCTTGTCCTTCGAATTGATTTGAAGCTAAATCATGTGTTTCGTATGGATTTGAAGCTAAACCTTCTACATCGCATTGATTTGAAGCTAAACCTTCTATATTCTATTGATTTGAAGCAGAACCTTCTACCTCTTATTGATTTGAAGCTAAACCTTCTACATCGCATTGACTTGAAGCTAAATCTTGTGTATGGCATGGATTTGAAGCTAAACCTTCTACATCGCATTGATTTGAAGCTAAATCATGTGTATCGCATGGATTTGAAGTTAACTCGTTTGTTTCGCATGCAGTTGTATCTAAATAATGTATATCACAAGTATTTGTAGTTAAACCATTTGTTTTGCATGGATTTGAAGCCAAGCCTTCTACTTCGCATTCATTTGAAGCTAAATCATTTGTTTCGCATGGATTTGAATCTAAGCCTTGTCCTTCGAATTGATTTGAATCTAAATCACGTGTGTCGTATGGATTTGAAGCTAAACCTTCTACATCACATTTATTTGAAGCTAAACCTTCTATATTGTATTGATTTGAAGCTAAACCATCTACCTCTTATTGATTTGAAGCAAACCTTCCACTTCGCATTGATTTGAAGCTAAATCATTTGTTTCGCATGGAATTGAAGCTACCTCGTTTGTTCCTCCTGCTTTTGAAGCTATATCACTTATATCGCATGGATTTGAAGCTGAACCTACATCGAATTGATTTGAAGCTAAATATTGTGTATCGTATGGATCTGAAGCTAAGCCTTCTACTTCGCATTGATTTGAAGTTAAATCATTTGTTTCGCATGGAATTGAAGCTTCCTCGTCTGTTCCTCCAGCTTTTGAAGCTATATCGCTTATATCGCAAGTATTTGAAGCTAAATCATATGTGTCGCATGGATTTGAAGCTGAACCTTCTACATCGCATTGATTTGAAGCTAAATCTTGTGTATCGCATGGATTTGAAGCTAAACCTTCCACATCGCATTGATTTGAAGCTAAATCATGTGTATCGCATGGATTTGAAGCTAAACCTTCTACATTGCATCGATTTGCAGCTGAATCATGTGTTTCGCATGGATTTGAAGCTACCTCGTTTGTTCCTCCAGCTTTGAAGCTATATCACCTATATCGCAAGTATTTGAAGCTAAATCATATGTGTCGCATGGATTTGAAGCTGAACTTCTACATCGCATTGATTTGAAGCTAAATCTTGTGTATCGCATGGTTTTGAAGCTAAACCTTCCACATCGCATTGATTTGAAGCTAAATCATGTGTATCGCATGGATTTGAAGCTAACTCGTTAGTTTCGCATGCAGTTGTAGCTAAATAATCTATATCACAAGTATTTGTAGCTAAACCATTTGTTTCGCATGGATTTGAAGCTACGCCTTCTACTTCGCATTGATTTGAAGCTAAATCATTTGTTTCGCATGGAATTGAAGCCTCCTCGTTTGTTCCTCCAGCTTTTGAAGCTATATCACTTATATCGCAAGTATTTGAAGCTAAATCATATGTGTCGCATGGGTTTGAAGCTGAACCTTCTACATCGCATTGATTTGAAGCTAAATCTTGTGTATCGCATGGATTTGAAGCTAAACCTTCTACATCACATTGATTTGCAGCTAAATCATGTGTTTCGCATGGATTTGAAGCTAACTCGTTCGTTTCTCCTCCATTTGAAACTATATCACTTATATCGCAAGTATTTAAAGCTAAATCATATGTGCCGCATGGATTTGAAGCTGAGCCTTCTACTTCGCATTCATCTGAAGCTAAATCATTTGTTTCGCATGGATTTGAATGTAAGCCTTGCCCTTCGAATTGATTTGAAGCTAAATCATTTGTTTCGTATGGATTTGAAGCTAAACCTTCTACATCGCATTGATGTGCAGCTAAATCATGTGTTTCGCATGGATTTGAAGCTAAACCTTCTACATTGCATTGATTTGCAGCTGATTCATGTGTTTCGCATGGATTTGAAGCTAACTCGTTCGTTTCGCATGTATTCGAAGCTATATCACTTATATCGCAAATATTTGAAGCTAAATCATGTGTTTCGTATGGATTTGAACCTAAACCTTCTACATCGCATTGATTTGAAGCTAAACCTTCTACCTCTTATTGATTTGAAGCTAAACCTTCTACATCGCATTGATTTGAAGATAAATCGTGTGTTTCGCATAGATTTGAAGCTAACTCGTTAGTTTCGCAAGCAGTTGTAGCTAAATAATGTATATCACAAGTATTTGTAGCTAAACCATTTGTTTCGCATGGATTTGAAGCTACGCCTTCTACTTCGCATTGATTTGAAGCTAAATCATTTGTTTCGCATGGAATTGAAGCCTCCTCGTTTGTTCCTCCAGCTTTTGAAGCTATATCACTTATATCGCAAGTATTTGAAGCTAAATCATATGTATCGCTTGGGTTGAAGCTGAACCTTCTACATCGCATTGATTTGAAGCTAAATCTTGTGTATCGCATGGATTTGAAGCTAAACCTTCTGCATCACATTGATTTGCAGCTAAATCATGTGTTTCGCATGGATTTGAAGCTAACTCGTTCGTTTCGCCTCCATTTGAAACTATATCACTTATATCGCAAGTATTTAAAGCTAAATCATATGTGCCGCATGGATTTGAAGCAGAGCCTTCTACTTCGCATTCATCTGAAGCTAAATCATTTGTTTCGCATGGATTTGAATCTAAGCCTTGCCCTTCGAATTGATTTGAAGCTAAATCATGTGTTTCGTATGGATTTGAAGCTAAACCTTCTACATCGCATTGATTTGCAGCTAAATCATGTGTTTCGCATGGATTTGAAGCTAAACCTTCTACATTGCATTGATTTGCAGCTGATTCATGTGTTTCGCATGGATTTGAAGCTAACTCGTTCGTTTCGCCTGTATTCGAAGCTATATCACTATATCGCAAATATTTGAAGCTAAATCATGTGTTACACTTGGATATGAAGCTAAACCTTCTACATCGCATTGATTGAAGCTAAATCATGTGTCTCGCATGGAATTGAAGCTACCTCGTTTGTTCCTACAGCTTTTGAAGCTATATCACTTATATCGCAAGTATTTGAAGCTAAATCATATGTGTCGCATGGATTTGAAGCTGAACATACTACATCGCATTGATTTGAAGCTAAATCATGTACATAGCATGGATTTGAAGCTATCTCGTTTATTTCGCATGCAGTTGTAGCTAAATAATGTATATCACAAGTATTTGTAGCTAAACCATTTTGTTTTGCATGGATTTGAATCTAAGCCTTCTACTTCGCATTCATTTGAAGCTAAATCATTTGTTTCGCATGGATTTGAATCTAAGCCTTGTCCTTCGAATTGATTTGAAGCTAAATCATGTGTTTCGTATGGATTTGAAGCTAAACCTTCTACATCGCATTGATTTGAAGCTAAACCTTCTATATTCTATTGATTTGAAGCAGAACCTTCTACCTCTTATTGATTTGAAGCTAAACCTTCTACATCGCATTGACTTGAAGCTAAATCTTGTGTATGGCATGGATTTGAAGCTAAACCTTCTACATCGCATTGATTTGAAGCTAAATCATGTGTATCGCATGGATTTGAAGTTAACTCGTTTGTTTCGCATGCAGTTGTATCTAAATAATGTATATCACAAGTATTTGTAGTTAAACCATTTGTTTTGCATGGATTTGAAGCCAAGCCTTCTACTTCGCATTCATTTGAAGCTAAATCATTTGTTTCGCATGGATTTGAATCTAAGCCTTGTCCTTCGAATTGATTTGAATCTAAATCACGTGTGTCGTATGGATTTGAAGCTAAACCTTCTACATCACATTTATTTGAAGCTAAACCTTCTATATTGTATTGATTTGAAGCTAAACCATCTACCTCTTATTGATTTGAAGCAAACCTTCCACTTCGCATTGATTTGAAGCTAAATCATTTGTTTCGCATGGAATTGAAGCTACCTCGTTTGTTCCTCCTGCTTTTGAAGCTATATCACTTATATCGCATGGATTTGAAGCTGAACCTACATCGAATGATTTGAAGCTAAATATTGTGTATCGTATGGATCTGAAGCTAAGCCTTCTACTTCGCATTGATTTGAAGTTAAATCATTTGTTTCGCATGGAATTGAAGCTTCCTCGTTTGTTCCTCCAGCTTTTGAAGCTATATCGCTTATATCGCAAGTATTTGAAGCTAAATCATATGTGTCGCATGGATTTGAAGCTGAACCTTCTACATCGCATTGAAATGAATCTAAATCTTGTGTATCGCATGGATTTGAAGCTAAACCTTCTACATCACATTGATTTGCAGCTAAATCATATGTTTCGCATGGATTTGAAGCTAACTCGTTCGTTTCGCCTGCAGTTGAACCTACATCACTTATATCGCAAGTATTTGAAGCTAAATCATGTATATCGCGTGGATTTTGAGGCTAACTCGTTTGATTAGTCTGCATTTGAAGCTATATCACTTATACCCCAAGTGTTTGAAGCTAAGTCATTTGTTTCGCGTGGATTTGTAAGCTAAACCTTCTACATCGCATTGATTTGAAGCTAAATCATATGTGTCGCATGGATTTGAAGCTGAACCTACTACATCGCATTGATTTGAAGCTAAATCTTGTGTATCGCATGGATTTGAAGCTAAACCTTCCACATCGCATTGATTTGAAGCTAAATCATGTGTATCGCATGGATTTGAAGCTAAACCTTCTACATTGCATCGATTTGCAGCTGAATCATGTGTTTCGCATGGATTTGAAGCTACCTCGTTTGTTCCTCCAGCTTTTGAAGCTATATCACCTATATCGCAAGTATTTGAAGCTAAATCATATGTGTCGCATGGATTTGAAGCTGAACCTTCTACATCGCATTGATTTGAAGCTAAATCTTGTGTATCGCATGGATTTGAAGCTAAACCTTCCACATCGCATTGATTTGAAGCTAAATCATGTGTATCGCATGGATTTGAAGCTAACTCGTTAGTTTCGCATGCAGTTGTAGCTAAATAATCTATATCACAAGTATTTGTAGCTAAACCATTTGTTTCGCATGGATTTGAAGCTACGCCTTCTACTTCGCATTGATTTGAAGCTAAATCATTTGTTTCGCATGGAATTGAAGCTCCTCGTTTGTTCCTCCAGCTTTTGAAGCTATATCACTTATATCGCAAGTATTTGAAGCTAAATCATATGTGTCGCATGGGTTTGAAGCTGAACCTTCTACATCGCATTGATTTGAAGCTAAATCTTGTGTATCGCATGGATTTGAAGCTAAACCTTCTACATCACATTGATTTTGCAGCTAAATCATGTGTTTCGCATGGATTTGAAGCTAACTCGTTCGTTTCTCCTCCATTTGAAACTATATCACTTATATCGCAAGTATTTAAAGCTAAATCATATGTGCCGCATGGATTTGAAGCTGAGCCTTCTACTTCGCATTCATCTGAAGCTAAATCATTTGTTTCGCATGATTTGAATGTAAGCCTTGCCCTTCGAATTGATTTGAAGCTAAATCATTTGTTTCGTATGGATTTGAAGCTAAACCTTCTACATCGCATTGATTTGCAGCTAAATCATGTGTTTCGCATGGATTTGAAGCTAAACCTTCTACATTGCATTGATTTGCAGCTGATTCATGTGTTTCGCATGGATTTGAAGCTAACTCGTTCGTTTCGCATGTATTCGAAGCTATATCACTTATATCGCAAATATTTGAAGCTAAATCATGTGTTTCGTATGGATTTGAACCTAAACCTTCTACATCGCATTGATTTGAAGCTAAACCTTCTACCTCTTATTGATTTGAAGCTAAACCTTCTACATCGCATTGATTTGAAGATAAATCGTGTGTTTCGCATAGATTTGAAGCTAACTCGTTAGTTTCGCAAGCAGTTGTAGCTAAATAATGTATATCACAAGTATTTGTAGCTAAACCATTTGTTTCGCATGGATTTGAAGCTACGCCTTCTACTTCGCATTGATTTGAAGCTAAAGCATTTGTTTCGCATGGATTTGAATCTAAGCCTTGTCCTTCGAATTGATTTGAAGCTAAAACATGTGTTTCGCTTGGATTTGAAGCTAAACCTTCTACATCGCATTGATTTGAAGCTAAATCATGTGTCTCGCATGGAATTGAAGCTACCTCGTTTGTTCCTACAGCTTTTGAAGCTATATCACTTATATCGCAAGTATTTGAAGCTAAATCATATGTGTCGCATGGATTTGAAGCTGAACCGACTACATCGCATTGATTTGAAGCTAAATCTTGTGTATCGCATGGATTTGAAGCTAAACCTTCCACATCGCATTGATTTGAAGCTAAATCATGTGTATCGCATGGATTTGAAGCTAACTCGTTAGTTTCGCATGCAGTTGTAGCTAAATAATCTATATCACAAGTATTTGTAGCTAAACCATTTGTTTCGCATGGATTTGAAGCTACGCCTTCTACTTCGCATTGATTTGAAGCTAAATCATTTGTTTCGCATGGAATTGAAGCCTCCTCGTTTGTTCCTCCAGCTTTTGAAGCTATATCACTTATATCGCAAGTATTTGAAGCTAAATCATATGTATCGCTTGGGTTTGAAGCTGAACCTTCTACATCGCATTGATTTGAAGCTAAATCTTGTGTATCGCATGGATTTGAAGCTAAACCTTCTGCATCACATTGATTTGCAGCTAAATCATGTGTTTCGCATGGATTTGAAGCTAACTCGTTCGTTTCGCCTCCATTTGAAACTATATCACTTATATCGCAAGTATTTAAAGCTAAATCATATGTGCCGCATGGATTTGAAGCAGAGCCTTCTACGTCGCATTCATCTGAAGCTAAATCATTTGTTTCGCATGGATTTGAATCTAAGCCTTGCCCTTCGAATTGATTTGAAGCTAAATCATGTGTTTCGTATGGATTTGAAGCTAAACCTTCTACATCGCATTGATTTGCAGCTAAATCATGTGTTTCGCATGGATTTGAAGCTAAACCTTCTACATTGCATTGATTTGCAGCTGATTCATGTGTTTCGCATGGATTTGAAGCTAACTCGTTCGTTTCGCCTGTATTCGAAGCTATATCACTTATATCGCAAATATTTGAAGCTAAATCATGTGTTACACTTGGATATGAAGCTAAACCTTCTACATCGCATTGATTTGAAGCTAAATCATGTGTCTCGCATGGAATTGAAGCTACCTCGTTTGTTCCTACAGCTTTTGAAGCTATATCACTTATATCGCAAGTATTTGAAGCTAAATCATATGTGTCGCATGGATTTGAAGCTGAACATACTACATCGCATTGATTTGAAGCTAAATCATGTACATAGCATGGATTTGAAGCTATCTCGTTTATTTCGCATGCAGTTGTAGCCAAATAATGTATATCACAAGTATTTGTAGCTAAACCATTTGTTTTGCATGGATTTGAATCTAAGCCTTCTACTTCGCATTCATTTGAAGCTAAATCATTTGTTTCGCATGGATTTGAATCTAAGCCTTGTCCTTCGAATTGATTTGAAGCTAAATCATGTGTTTCGTATGGATTTGAAGCTAAACCTTCTACATCGCATTGATTTGAAGCTAAACCTTCTATATTCTATTGATTTGAAGCAGAACCTTCTACCTCTTATTGATTTGAAGCTGAACCTTCTACATCGCATTGACTTGAAGCTAAATCTTGTGTATGGCATGGATTTGAAGCTAAACCTTCTACATCGCATTGATTTGAAGCTAAATCATGTGTATCGCATGGATTTGAAGTTAACTCGTTTGTTTCGCATGCAGTTGTATCTAAATAATGTATATCACAAGTATTTGTAGTTAAACCATTTGTTTTGCATGGATTTGAAGCCAAGCCTTCTACTTCGCATTCATTTGAAGCTAAATCATTTGTTTCGCATGGATTTGAATCTAAGCCTTGTCCTTCGAATTGATTTGAATCTAAATCACGTGTGTCGTATGGATTTGAAGCTAAACCTTCTACATCACATTTATTTGAAGCTAAACCTTCTATATTGTATTGATTTGAAGCTAAACCATCTACCTCTTATTGATTTGAAGCAAACCTTCCACTTCGCATTGATTTGAAGCTAAATCATTTGTTTCGCATGGAATTGAAGCTACCTCGTTTGTTCCTCCTGCTTTTGAAGCTATATCACTTATATCGCATGGATTTGAAGCTGAACCTACATCGAATTGATTTGAAGCTAAATATTGTGTATCGTATGGATCTGAAGCTAAGCCTTCTACTTCGCATTGATTTGAAGTTAAATCATTTGTTTCGCATGGAATTGAAGCTTCCTCGTTTGTTCCTCCAGCTTTTGAAGCTATATCGCTTATATCGCAAGTATTTGAAGCTAAATCATATGTGTCGCATGGATTTGAAGCTGAACCTTCTACATCGCATTGAAATGAATCTAAATCTTGTGTATCGCATGGATTTGAAGCTAAACCTTCTACATCACATTGATTTGCAGCTAAATCATATGTTTCGCATGGATTTGAAGCTAAATCATGTATATCGCGTGGATTTGAGGCTAACTCGTTTGATTAGTCTGCATTTGAAGCTATATCACTTATACCCCAAGTGTTTGAAGCTAAGTCATTTGTTTCGCGTGGATTTGAAGCTAAACCTTCTACATCGCATTGATTTGAAGCTAAATCATATGTGTCGCATGGATTTGAAGCTGAACCTACTACATCGCATTGATTTGAAGCTAAATCTTGTGTATCGCATGGATTTGAAGCTAAACCTTCCACATCGCATTGATTTGAAGCTAAATCATGTGTATCGCATGGATTTGAAGCTAAACCTTCTACATTGCATCGATTTGCAGCTGAATCATGTGTTTCGCATGGATTTGAAGCTACCTCGTTTGTTCCTCCAGCTTTTGAAGCTATATCACCTATATCGCAAGTATTTGAAGCTAAATCATATGTGTCGCATGGATTTGAAGCTGAACCTTCTACATCGCATTGATTTGAAGCTAAATCTTGTGTATCGCATGGATTTGAAGCTAAACCTTCTACATCACATTGATTAGCAGCTATATCATGTGTTTCGCATGGATTTGAAGCTAACTCGTTCGTTTTGCCTGCAGTTGAATCTACATCACTTATATCGCAAGTGTTTGAAGATAAATCATGTGTATCGCGTTGATTTTTAAGCTAACTCGTTTGATTAGTCTGCATTTGAAGCTATATCACTTATACCCCAAGTGTTTGAAGCTAAATCATTTGTTTCGCGTGGATTTGAAGCAAAACCTTCTACATCGCATTGATTTGAAGCTAAATCATGTGTTTCGCATGCAGTTGAAGCTAAATCATGTCTTTCACAAGTATTTGAATATGAACCAATTGAATCGCATTGATTTGAACCCGAGCCTTCTACTTCGCACTGATTTGCAGCTAAATAATGTGTCTCGCATGGATTTGTAGCTAAACCTTCTACATCGCATTGATTTGCAGCTGAATCATGTGTTTCGCATGGATTTGAAGCTACCTCGTTTGTTCCTACAGCTTTTAAAGCTATATCACTTATATCGCAAGTATTTGAAGCTAAATCATATGTGTCGCATGGGTTTGAAGCTGAACCTTCTACATCGCATTGATTTGAAGCTAAATCTTGTGTATCGCATCGATTTGAAGCTAAACCTTCTACATCACATTGATTTGCAGCTAAATCATGTGTTTCGCATGGATTTGAAGCTAACTCGTTCGTTTCGCCTCCATTTGAAACTATATCACTTATATCGCAAGTATTTAAAGCTAAATCATATGTGCCGCATGGATTTGAAGCTAAACCTTCTACATCGCATTGATTTGCAGCTAAATCATGTGTTTCGCATGGATTTGAAGCTAAACCTTCTACATTGCATTGATTTGCAGCTGATTCATGTGTTTCGCATGGATTTGAAGCTAACTCGTTCGTTTCGCCTGTATTCTAAGCTATATCACTTATATCGCAAATATTTGAAGCTAAATCATGTGTTACACTTGGATATGAAGCTAAACCTTCTACATCGCATTGATTTGAAGCTAAATCATGTGTCTCGCATGGAATTGAAGCTACCTCGTTTGTTCCTACAGCTTTTGAAGCTATATCACTTATATCGCAAGTATTTGAAGCTAAATCATATGTGTCGCATGGATTTGAAACTAAACCTTCTACATCGCATTGATTTGCAGGTAAATCATGTGTTTCGCATGGATTTGAAGCTAACTCGTTCGTTTCGCCTGCAGTTGAATCTACATCACTTATATCGCTAATATTTGTAGCTAAATCATGTGTTTCGCGTGGATTTTGAAGCTAACTCGTTTGATTAGTCTTCAATTGAAGCTATATCATTTATGCCCCAAGTGTTTGAAGCTATATCATTTGTTTCGCATGGATTTGAAGCTAAACCTCCTTCATCGCATTGATTTGCAGCTAAATCATGTGTTTCGCATGCAGTTGAAGCTAAATCATGTCTTTCACAAGTATTTGAAGATGAACCATTTGAGTCGCATTGATTTGAACCCAAGCCTTCTACTTCGCACCTATTTGCCGCTAAATAATGTGTATCGCATGGATTTGAAGCTAAACCTTCTACATCGCATTGATTTGAAGCTAAATTATTTGTTTCGCATGGATTTGAATATAAGCCTTGTCCTTCGAATTGATTTAAAGCTAAATCATGT
This sequence comes from Megalopta genalis, assembly GCF_051020955.1. Lineage (NCBI taxonomy): Eukaryota > Metazoa > Arthropoda > Insecta > Hymenoptera > Halictidae > Megalopta > Megalopta genalis. Next base: position 129,489 of record NW_027476844.1, read on the forward strand.
GTTTCGTATGGATTTGAAGCTAAACCTTCTGCATCGCATTGATTTGAAGCTAAATCATTTGTTTCGCATGCAGTTGAAGCTAAATCATGTCTTTCACAAGTATTTCAAGATGAACCATTTGAATCGCATTGATTTGAACCCGAGCCTTCTACTTCGCACTGATTTGCAGCTAAATAATGTGTTTCGCATGGATTTGAAGCTAATCCTTCTACATCGCATTGATTTGCAGCTGAATCATGTGTTTCGCATAGATTTGAAGCTAACTCGTTCGTTTTGCTTGCAGTTGAATCTACATCACTTATATCGCAAGTGTTTGAAGCTGAATCATGTGTATCGCGTGGAATTGAAGCTACCTCGTTTGTTCCTACAGCTTTTAAAGCTATATCACTTATATCGCAAGTATTTGAAGCTAAATCATATGTGTCGCATGGATTTGAAGCTGAACCTACTTCATCGCATTGACTTGAAGCTAAATCTTGTGTATGGCATGGATTTGAAGCTAAACCTTCTACATCGCATTGATTTGAAGCTAAATCATGTGTATCGCATGGATTTGAAGTTAACTCGTTTGTTTCGCATGCAGTTGTAGCTAAATAATGTATATCACAAGCATTTGTAGCTAAACCATTTGTTTTGCATGGATTTGAAGCTAAGCCTTCTACTTCGCATTCATTTGAAGCTAAATCATTTGTTTCGCATGGATTTGAATCTAAGCATTGTACTTCGAATTGATTTGAAGCTAAATCATGTGTTTCGTATGGATTTGAAGCTGAACCTTCTACATCGCATTGATTTGAAGCTAAATCATGTGTTTTGCATGGGTTTGATGCTAACTCGTTTGTTTCCCCTGCATTTGAAGCTATATCAATTATATCAGGAGTATCTGATGCTAAATCATTTGTTTCGCATGGATTTGAAGCTAAACCTTCTACATCGCATTGATTTGAAGCTAAATCTTGTGTATCGCATGGATTTGAAGCTAAACCTTCTACATCGTATTGATTTGAAGCTAAATCATTTGTTTCGCATGGATTTGAATCTAAGCCTTGTCCTTCGAATTGATTTGAAGGTAAATCATGTGTTTCGAATGGATTTGAAGCTAAACCTTCTACATCGCATTGATTTGAAGCTAAATCTTGTGTATGGCATGGATTTGAAGCTAAACCTTCTACATCGCATTGATTTGAAGCTAAATCATGTGTCTCGCATGGAATTGAAGCTACCTCGTTTGTTCCTACAGCTTTTGAAGCTATATCACATATATCGCAAGTATTTGAAGCTACATCATA